>NW_028300951.1:9465000-9765000 GCF_049000335.1 Polistes dominula
AAAAAAAAAAATTAATGTTTGATCGAATAACTTTAAACTTCTCAAAATGATCGTATTCGACCATTTCACTTTACAGCAACTTTGTATTTGCGACTTGGAATAGTTTTTTTTTTTTTTAAGTGGACAGAAAAAAGATATAAAATTATTATAGCAATAAATAATAACGCGGGAGAGAATAAAAGAACGGACAAATCCAGTCTTTGAACTTTCGTTCCCATTTCTCTCACGAGACCATATCCTTGAAACTTCGAAGAAAAGGAGCCCAAACTCGTCAGAATATGCCCTCCTACTAACCAAAATCGAACCCTTGAGATTTCAAAGAACTTCGGACACACGTCAAGGACACACACACACACACACACACATGAATAGAGGCCTGTCAATTGAGTTTTTTTATATTCTTTTTTTTTTCTTTCAATGATTTTTTTTTTCTTTTCTTAACATTTCAATCAAACCTACGTGACATAAACAAATTCATATAATAATAATATGCACATAAGATATGTTTCATGAATAGACGACAATATGATAAATTCAAAAGATGTTTATTCTTTCTACGAGTAAAATCATATTTCGATCTTGGTGAAAATTTGCTTGGCATTTATATGCAAACCTTTAATTTTCTAACATTCGCATAAATTATTATTTCCATTTACGTTAATTTTATCCCGTTCGAATTTCGTACTAATGTTGGAATCGTTCCATCCTTCCGTGTCGTTTTGACGTTAACGTTTGATATATATTTCTTCTATTTCTCTCTCTCTCTCTCTCTCTCTCTCTCTTTCTCTCTTTTTTGAACAAAAATGGAAAAGCTTTTGTGAAATCGTTCGTACGAACTATCCTTTTCCTACTTTTTGAATAACGTTTTGTGCACCAGGTTTGATAAAGATATGACTATGGCGTTATCGGATATTTTCCTCTCTCTTTTTAGCATAATTTCAACATTTCGAATGAACGACTTACGACCATAAACGACGATGGTACTTTCATTAAAGCTCGATCGTCGTTTTACTGCAAGTCCAAGAAGAAAGGTACTAACGAAAAGCTATGAACATAAAAAGAAGCCAATTTACAATTAATTAAAAGAATATTTTCCCCATTACATGGAAAAAGTATTATAATTTGATGAAATGGTTGTTTAGAAATATGATGAAAATCAAATAACACGTGTTATCCAAAAAATCAATAACGAATTCAATCGATCAAATCTCCTTACTGAAGTTGCTGAATGTGAAATTACACTGTCAATATTTGCCAAAACTCGCAAAGCCTGCATAAACTCGCACAAATCGTACGTTTGTACATTTTCCTTTCAAAAAAGAAAAAAAAATGTAGAAGACAAATTCGTACGAATTTGCATTAAAAAAACTTGATGAACATTAATCGTAAAATTTACGTGAACTAAAATGGATTCAACGTTTTCCCAAATTCATCATTTTATTTCTTTGTAAAAAATGCAACGTATTTGAAATTATTTTTTTTTCCTTTTCCTTTTTTGTTTCTCGTCAATATACGTTGAACAAAATTTCGATATTTTCAACACATGAAGTAATTAAGAATACGATATGCTTCTGGTATAATAGTAACCTGAATACATAAAAATTCTAACGAAGCTGTTAGAACACTCGTTTGTATAACAAGGACGTAAATTTAAACGAGGCAAAAATAAGAGAAAAATCTAAAGAATAACAAACGAAAAAATGTTACAATTTACAAAAGACATTTTAATGAATAAAATGAGGAAAAAGTTGTCTCCGTGTGTGATAAGCTAGTTGTGTGATACGAATAAAAGACAAAAGCAGATAAAAAAAATTATATAAATATTTGATTATCTCCATCTACGAGACATTTGTTTTTCCTAATTTTGATAATAAACCTTTTAACATTTTTTTTTCAAACAAACGCTCGCATTTTGTCATATGCATTACCTGGCCAATATTTGTATAAACTAAACGACTCGTGTAACAAGGAAAATTATACTGCTTAAATGTAAACAAATGTCTATGTTAAATTTAACCGAAAATAACCAAACCGTTTCTTCAATGAGAGTTATTAACAGCAATTTTGTTTCATTCTTTTCTTTTATATCTCATCGTAACATAAGATTATCCAATTATAACATAAAAATGACGTACATCTGGTATACTTAAAAAAAAAAAAACATTTAAATAATAGTAAAAACGTTAAATAAAAAGAATTATCAATCGTTACAAACGAAAAGAAAAAAAAACCGAGTATTCCCAATGTTAGGATTTTTAGTTTAGTTATTCTTACATTATTTTTCAAATTTATTTAATTCATTTGTTATAAATAAAACCATTCAAATTAAACTCATTGAATAATTATTTTTCAAAATATACTTCATTGTAAACACGTTGTATCATAAGATTTCAATGAAAAATCTGTTAAACGTTAAGCTTCAGGATTTTAAGGGTCACTCTGTGTAAGTAATAATACCGCAAAGTAGAACATCCTTTTTTTCCCTTTCTTTGCCATCCCTTTTTCGTGACTTTTGGAGGAATAAACAAATGTTAGCGAGGTATGCGTTATCGGTCGGTAGAAAAGTATTCTTCGTGGAGGACAGATCCCCTTGAAGATCGCGTAATCCGCTTATCGTGTCCCTCGACGACTACCCTTTTCAGATATGACAGTGGATGGCAACGTTTGGATTATGCCGAGACTAAGAGACGACGCTACTCTAACTAGGATGAAAAAGGAAACAGAGAGAGAGAGAGAGAATAATAGAAAAGCATCACAGCAAAAGGGCCGTGAAAGGGTGGAAAAGTGAAACAAACCGTGTAAAGTCAAGTTCTTACTCCCTAAAAACGTATAATGACTTTCCTGACGGATGCTTAGGAATGCCACTTTTCGAGTTTTCGTGTCTTCCTTTTAATGAAATTAATTTAACTCTTGAAACTTCTATCTCATTCGATCTACGAAAGATTTTCAAACAAGTAAACATAATATATATTATAAATCTGCGTATAAGAGTGTCGTAATTTTCTAATTGATAAATAATGTATACTTCATCGTGTATTTAACTTTGAAAACATCTACCCAATTAATTATATAAAATCAAACATTAATTATTATTTTGAAAAATATTTCCACCTACTTAAATTAATAAATATTTATTAATCTATAATAATTATTAAATATTATATAATACATACTGTATAATAATAATTATAGATTAATAAATACTTATTTATTAACATAAATAAAATGTACCTTTTATAGAAAACCTAGGATGATTTCTTATCAAATCAAACATTAATTATTATTTCAAAAAATATTTCCTCTTACTTAAATCAATAAATATTTATTAATCCATAATAATTATTAAATATTATTATATATTTTCTGTATTATTATTATTATTATTATTATTATTATTATTATTATTATTATTATTATTATTATAGAAAACCTAGGATTTCCTATAAAATTAAACATTAATTATTATTTTAAAAAATGTTTCCTTATCCCACTTTTTAGGCTATAAATAATAATCAAACATACGACTATTAATGGTATAAAACATTAAAAAAAATTTTTCAACAATTTATCTTTCTTTTTTTTCAATTTTTTTGCAAAGCAATTAATTAAATAAGAATGATTTCTTTTTTTCAACGCTATGGCCCAGATCCGAAGGTAATATATGTATATTTGAATATGTATTTTCGAAATGTATTCACCCTCTTCTATTTCTATTCTTGGCGAAACAAGTTAGACGAGAATATAGATTGGTAGATATACAAAAAATTAATACAACCAATTTGGAGAAAGGGAAACTCGTTAGAACGGTAAGAAAAATATTTGATACCTCTGTTCGAATTCCGATTAACTTTTTTACTTAAATGTCGAGTAAATAATTTATTTTTTCTTTCTCGATTAATAGAAACAATTATCAATTAATTTCACTTATCATTTAAAAATATTATTAAAGTAAACACAATTCTCGATTGAAATATCGACGAATACTTTAAAATGATACATAAAATCCTGACGGATCGAAAAATCACTGAATGAATGGAGATGAAAAAAAATAACCAAACAAAACAAAAAGTTGCTTTCAAATCTTGATTGAACCATTCTATCTCTTCTTCATCCACAGATGAAAAGTACAAAAACGAATAAAATAAAAATACCAAAAAAAAGAAATATACTAAAATTGAAGAGAGAACATAACCGTTATATATCGATCGTGAAACTGTTCATAGGTTGGACCTCGTACACCGAAGAGGTCGATTACCGAATGGACAAATTGAAAGATTGAGCCTGATTGGTGTCGCGCAAACGGCGGAAGTCGTCGCACGTTTAACATCTAACCGTTTTGTAGTTCAACCAGACTCTCGTAAAAAAATAGGTTGTATTTTATGAAAGGAAAAAAACTAAGGTTGGTTCATTCGTTCGTTCATCCTTAGTCATCGTCAGATTGACCGACAAATCTTTTTTTTAAACGCGTGAAAGAAATGAATATATATATATATATATATATGATACACAAATAGTATCGTATATGCATAGGGTTACATACTTATGCATGAAAGAATTCATAAAGTTATAAAACGGTTCATTTGTATTCTTCGAAGGAAAACTACTTCTGCTGGTTGGCTGGCCTTGTTCGTGCCTCCTGCAACTACGATTTGATCTAACTACGCTAAGAAATAGAACTTAAATAAAAATAAAAAAATAAAAACAAAAGTAGGTAATGGTACTGCAAAGTGATTAAGGCGTGATAGATATTTAACCGGGTTACTATTCAACTACCAACCTGTAACTTTTATTTTCAAGAATTTATGAAAAATTATACTTGAAAATTTTCTTAATATCAACGCACACACCTAATCAAATGTTCGAACGTTAACCCCTTTTTTTTCCTTGTGTATATGTATATGTAGTTATAAAACACGATCCTAACATCAGATATACGATTTCTTATTTTAACAGTTTTATTACCATTTCGATTTAACTAAGTCGAGAAATTTGATTATAATTTCAGAATTCTTACGAGTATAGCTCGATATACTTGGCTTTTAGATCAAAAATAAAGTACAAAGTATTATGGAAAGTACAAAAGAACAAAGCCAAAGCTAAAGGAAACGAAAGAAAGAAAGAAAGAAAGAGAGGGAGAGTCAATTTCACAGTCAAAGGGATTTTCCAAGCCGTTGTTCGATTTTATCGATATAATTATTTCATAGATAACAGAGAGGAGAAGTCGATACGAGATATGTTATTACAGATGCTACTTTCTGATACTTGAGAGAAAAAAAAATATATATATATATATATATATATATATGTGAAGAATTGACGTTCAATTTTCAAAAAACAAATACTAGTTTCGAACACGTCCGTTCTTTCTTCTTCATCCATAATCCATTAATATGCTTTTATTCAACATTTACGAGTTCTTATTGAAAGTATTTTCTTTTACAATCGAAACAGTGAAAGTAACAGAAAGAAGTATTGTTTGTCAATTTATCGATTTATAGAAGTATAAATATTAATTATTATAAGATCGAATACGAAAGAATGATTATGCTTAATTTTTTTTTTTTTTTCATTTCAATCGACAGAGATAAATTGTTTTCTTATTTTTTTCATTCGAGATCGAAATTGGATATATATATATATTTCTTTTTTTTTTTTAAACTGTCATTGCACCATGTCGCATGTTATTTGTCATCATTGAAAGTTTATAACTGTAGTAGTTTTGTGCTATATTAGAAGGACCCAGGGGTGTTGTAAAAAAAAGCTTTACGTTAGACACGTGATACCTGTTTTCGTCATAACTCTAACACGTAATACGTGCTCCTGTATTTTACTAGTTTTATGGATGCTAATAAGTAAGGAAAGGAAAGTTCGAACTTTTGATTTGAAAGTAATCAAGGATTTCGATCAATGGTTTTAGCAGGTAACATCATATAAAAAAGAATATATGTAATACAAGTTAAAAGATCATTCACTAATCGTTCTTTTTATATAGAAACCTTTGAAAAATTCACACGTACTTTAAAGATTTTTCAACGAGCAATTATAAAATCAGGACTAAACACGTCACCTCTTAACGATGAAATATATTTTATAAAAAAATACAAAAATACAAAATTGGAATGATCGATATCATTGAAGCATAAGTAAGCTCAGAATGAGACGGCATTTCAAATACGAAGAAACGTCGATCTTAAAGGAAATGAAGCGAGGTAAATGGGATAGGGCGGTAAAGCTGGAAGACGTTAGTGCCACACGAAGAAGGATTTAAATCATCCCTGCCACTCTCTCGACTTTTTTTTTCTTTCAAACCGAGTTCCTAGCGCGATTATTCCCCTTTAAAAATCGATCTTCATCGGCTTCTTTTTTTCTTTCGTTCATTTAGATTGAAATTTCGATAGATCATCGTAGAAAAACACACCCGTTTCTTACCAATTTACTCCTATATTTTCAAGATACGAAAAATCTTATCAAATGTTTATTAATCACTTGAATGATATTAAAAATATATATATATATATACTAGGGGTGCCCCAGCCACGCGTTGCTGTGGTTTTTTTGACGTCAAAACTTCTATTTTATTGTACGCGTTTTTTTTCCAACTTAGCACATAGCATAATTTTTATTGCGATTTTTTTTTACTATTAATATATACTCCCGTATTTATATGAGTAACTTCTTTAAACACTAATTAGATCTTAATGTAATATTTTAATTAGTACACAATTTTTTGTAACACGCTAATAACACGAAGGAAACAATAAGAGAAATATATCATTAATATCAAAAAGTATAATATCAATATAAAATATCGATTAACTTCAACCTATAAATTTTTCGAATAGCAATTTATAAATAAACAATTAATTAAATAAACAACTTAAATTGGACTGAATTGTAAATTTAAACCATTCTCAAATCCACCTTAGAAGACACAAAAAATTTTATTAAAATCGGTCCAGCCGTTTAGGAGGAGATCAATTACATATATGTGCACAAAAGAGATATATATATATAAAGATAAATAATGTCTCAAAAAGTTTTTTTTTTAAACGAATGTGAGCAAAAAAAAAGAAATACGATAAATAAAAAATATTTTCATTGGAAAAATGTTAGCAACTCTCAAGTCTCCCATTTCTTTCCCCTTTCTTTTTCTCGATCAAAATTGAAAAAAACTTCGATCTACTGACGACTCTATTTCGAACTTTTTGAAATCTAATTCTTATCGTACAAATATATCCTCCTCCTCTTGCTTTCTATAAAAATTTACTTTACAAAAAATAAATCGATTTGTACGAGAACGTAAAGAGTTCGTGAGTTTTAATAACGCTCTATGAATACTACGTAGATTTTATTGATTTTTAAATGGCAAAGAATCTCTCTCTTTGTCTTTCTCTCTCTCTCTCTAAAAATGTACTCGGTCAATCTTTCAAACGTGATTCGTTTTTCGAGCTGTTCTCGACCCTTCTGTTAAATGTTAATTAATAATGAGATAGATATTATAATGATCCTGTATAAAATAAAAGATTGAAAGAAATAAAAAAAAAAGTTAAATGGCAAATCGAATATTCATAAAGTCAAACCTTTTGACGAGAATAATAAAAACATTTGATAGTTTTACAAAAAGTCTTCATTTTGTTCATTATCTTTTGAGCCATAAAATCGATCGATCGTTCACCCCCCCCTTCCCCCTCCCTCCTACCCCTCGATCAATTCTCTTTCTTTCGTTAGATCTTAAAAAGAAGAAGATAGAGAGAGAGTTACTTAAGAAAAGACGAATTAACTTGCTTCAATTGAATAGAATATGACTGAGGAAGCTTATCGTACCGTTCAGCGATACCAAAGGCCCACCCACCCCATTCCCCCTTGTTCGTTGAAGTCCTTTCGATCATCATCCCCATAATCCGAGTCCTTGGTAATCCCCGGTCAGCAGTGCTCTCTCGTTTACCCTAGTCTCATCGATGCTACCCTTCCTTCCTTCCCTTTTCATCGTCATAAACAGACTTTCTAGCTTCCACATATACATCAAATTGTATGTACAGAAAATGAACAAAAATTGAGGGAATGTAACCTTAAGCTCTAATGTGAATTATTCGAAGTTACTCTGAATACTAACATAACTTATCTGATGTAAGTAGCTGAACAAAAAGTGTCTCTATGGTTCAGCAGAGAAGTGTCATTTGGTCAAATTTTGTGTGAAACAAGAAAGAAAGAAAATAAAATAAAAGAAAAGTAAGAAAAACTGTAAACCTACTCTTAACGCTCTTTTATCCTGATTGGCGCGAGTCCCACGATAATATCTCTCACTGATCTTTTCTCTAATGGAACCACGAAAATACACTTGGTTTTATCCTACCCCCTCTTCACCACCCACCACCACCGCCACCACCACACCAACCAATACTACTTACTCGAACGATCTCCTGCAGTGAGAAATATCTGCAACATTCTGGGTTTCAAGGATATTCCAAAATATCAATCTTTGAAGGATATTTAAAACCCTTGCACTATGAAATCATCGCTGGCATGACAACGCTATTATTTTACTCTTCAACTATTTTTTCTAAGTAATTCATTTTTCACGCGAACAATTTATTTCCTCTAAACGAATGACAATTAACTATCGCAAAATAACTATCATAGTATTGGCTTACGTAAGTCAATAAGTAATAACGGAATTTGCAGTATTTTATATCCAAATAATCAATACTGCTTTTTGTGGGCGAGTTCAATAAAAAATGCTAAAAATTTGCTGAAGAATTCCAATATTATTATTATTATTATTATTTATATTTAAATTGCATATAACTTTTTTTTCTTTTTCCTTTATATTATTATTTTTCTCTCAATATTTCTTTACAAAAAAATATTCAATGGTTTCAAGGATGACGATAGACTTGAAAGGATATTTAAAAAGGAACCCTATCTATTGACGAATCGATAAGACAATATATTTCGAATTTTATAAATAAATTGTAAATGAATTGCAAGTCTCGTAGCGTTACTGGGTCAAAGTCATCGATGAAGCAGCTTATATTATAGTAACCTATCTACAGGGTATATATGAATATACCATATGTGTGTGTGTATATGGCAAACGATATCGGAAGAAACGTGTATACGTGGGAGGGTGGAAGGAAGGGAGGGAGTAAGAGAAGAAGGAAACGACTTTAAAACAAACACTCTATTAAAAACTAATTATCATAGAAACTTATTCGTTCAAAAGGCTTTCAATTTTTAATTACATTAAAATAGAACGAATCAAATGCGAAAAAACATTTGCTCATTTTTGAATACCAAAAGAAGAACGAAATACGCTCCTATAGATATGTTGTAAAATTATTTTTAAAAGATATGAAAATAATTTTTCAATGTCTTATATATATATGTCAATAATATTATTTTCATTAACGAGGAGTCATCTTCGTTGATTCGTTCTAATTAACACGAATCGTAATTTAACCTTAACAAAAGGAGAGATCGCGAGTACAAAAAAAAACAATGAGCGATATGAAAAAAAAAAGAAAAAGAAAAAGAAAAGAAATGAACTAATGAACAAACTCACCGAAATTACTCGTAATCGTTGAATCGAAGGCCCAAAAAGTTGTTGTCACAGATGACGACGATGTTAAAAAGAATCGATTGACAAATATTTCGAAATTTCTAACGAACGGATTTTCTCGTTTTACGATTAGTGTGTGCAATAGATGTGTTTATGTATACGTGTATAATATTGTGAATCTTTGATTGTATTCGTGCTTTAAAGAATTAATTAGAGATGCACGATTAAACGAGAAGATAATACCGTACGATTTAATTGTTCCGCACCGAATAAATTTCGGACTAAGAAGCGTAAGAGATATTTTCTTGTTTTTTTTTTCTTGTCTCTTTTTAGGAATGGACGCAAGCGCATTTTCCTATCTTGGATTATCTTAATTAACACGTAGATCTACTTCTGTGTGAGCGTATTTTCCCCTCGTTATAACGATTATATTCTAAAGAAATATATACATATATATTGTATATATGTCTGTAATAAGAACGAACGAACAAAAAAAGAAGAAGAAAAAACAATACGAGATAAACGTTAAATTCAATTTTGAATATTATCTTTGTATTCGTGAAATCTTGATGCAAATTTTAATATAATTTCATATATATACATAGATTACGAACACAATACATCTATATGTATAGTTATATTATATTATATGTATATATAATATAATATATATATATATATATATAATATACATTTTCTCATAGAAATACGTGAGTCAAATCTCAAGTACTTTGTAAATTACTTCTTGAAAAAAAAAACAATAAAAAAGAAAATTGCAATAAGAACCGAATAAAAATCGATCGAATTCCTAATTTGTTCGCGTTTTCTAATCTATTTTTCTCCTCTTCCTCTTCTTCTTCTTCCTCCTCCTCCTCCGCCACCTCCCCCTTCTCCTTCGTTGCTTCTTCTTTTTCTTCTTCCTCGTTTTTTTTTTCTTTTCACCCTTTTTCTTCCTCCTTACACTTGTCCGATGTAAAGTCGGATCCTCTCCCTGAACAACACAGAGAAGCACGAAACACCGTTAAATCCGACACGAAAAATCCTTTTCTTCCTTTCGTGCTCTTCAACTTTGTTTAAAAATTTGAAAAATATGCTTCATATGTATAAACAAAAAAAAACCAATTGTATGCGTAGGTATGTGTAATTAAAAGTTATAAGAAAAATCGAATGAAAGTTTCTTTACTAAAGAAAAATACGATTGACTTGATTACTTTGAACGATAAAAAGAAAGAAAAAAAATAAGAAAAGGTTCTTTTGATCGATATTAATATATAAATATATTATAATATTTATATACGTGTATAATAATAATAATAATAATAATAATAATATACTATGTGTGCATGTGATTTAACTAGATAGGAAAAGAAAAGCGTATGCAAGTAAAGAACGAGGAATATATGTGAAGGGTGAACTTAAGGTTAGAATCGTGATGTGCCATTCAGCCATTTTGCTGTAATTAATGAAAGAACCGACGGAAATGAGAGTCTCGTTTGAATAAAAAAGAAAAGAAAAAAAACGTCGTGAGAGTCGTTTATTACAAGGATGAACAAAAAAAAAAGAATTAAAAATTGAGAATATTTTTTTCATCGTATACTTGGGATCATTCGATGCACGTTCATGCCATGACTATAAAAATAATCCCTAACCGCGCTTTACGAGCGGTAAACTGACAGACCCCCCCTTCTTTCCTACTTGTAAAGAGGACGTCCGGAGTTTTAACTTTCCGCGAAAATATCAAGCAACTTCCATTTTCCATTAACTGAATCCAATTGATTGTTCTTTTTCTTTATCTTTTTTTTCTTTTTTTTTTTTTTGATCTTTTGTCGATGATCGAATCGTTATAGAAAATTATTCGTATAACCAAACAACATTCAACGAGAAATCAGTAAAGAAATATTAGCAAATTTTGTTTACGACAACTTGCATCGCTTCCTTTAAAATCTCTCTCTCTCTCTCTCTCTCTCTCTCTCTTTCTCTCTCTTGTTTACTTTCCGTATAAACTATTCCACGTGTTTCAATCTATAACCATATCTAAACTATCAACGCTTCGCGAAAATCATATTACGCGCAATTTCGCGTTAACAATTATTGCAATTTCATTATATTCAATGATCCGGAAAGAGTAAACACGATGACGCTCTAACGTAACAACGAAAATACGGGAAAACCGTTTTTCGTTAACAGGATTATTTTGATCGAAATAAGTTGATCGTAACATCGCGTAGAAAGTTTACAATCTTTCCAATTCGTTCAACAACAAGAATACAATTTTTTGTAAACACTTGGAAAGATCTTAGTCTTATCAATAA
The DNA here is from genome assembly GCF_049000335.1 of Polistes dominula. Lineage (NCBI taxonomy): Eukaryota > Metazoa > Arthropoda > Insecta > Hymenoptera > Vespidae > Polistes > Polistes dominula. Next base: position 9,476,872 of record NW_028300951.1, read on the forward strand.
TTCGCATAAACACGTGTTTTCTTCGTTAAATATTCATCTAATACACGTTTTATTACGGCACAAGTTAACAGGATGATAGAAAAAAAAAACAGAAGAAGAAAAAAAGTGCAAAACAAAAAAGAAGGGATTGATATAAAAATTGATTGGAAAAGCTAAAAAGAAAAAGAAAAAGAAAAAAAAGAGAGCAAGGAAAAAAAAATCTATAAAATATGCAGCAAACCGATCGCGAAACACGTAAACGAGAACGAGCCGAAAACGCGAATTGACCCACCCCAGGATATTTTCTTCCTCGAGGGAGCCGGAATGTATTTCGCGGTTTGAGAGGACCGACTGCAACCGCCGCGTGACTCCAAAGCTTCGTGTATGCGTCTGATTTGCGCTTGCGTCCCTCTTTCCACTTTCCATTCCCATCTGTGTAAACGCGCCCGCGCGCACCTCCACGCGTCCGCGTCAATCCCTTTGTCCTCTCTTCTAAGCTTCCTTCCTTTCTACCTTCTTACCTATCTACCTACCTTACCCTTCCTTCCTTCCTTCCTTCCTTCCTTCCTTTCCTATCTTTCTTATTCTTATATTGATAGATACCTACCTATTCGAAAAGGACTTTAAAAAGGATTTATTTCAACGTCGTTTCGATAAACGAACCTCAGCTAAGATTTTATCAAAACTTATCGAGCAAGTATTATTTTCTATTTCAACGAGTAAGCATAGAAAGCTCTCTCTCTCTTTTTCTTTTCACGCTAGACTAAACTTAAGAAGTATATATATATATATTTTTTTTCATTATTTTACATTTATTTTTACAAGATACGATTTATGTTCAATATACTGCATCATTCAGTGATTCAATAATATTTAACCTTTGTATGGGTCGTCCAACGCACAATGACATTTACATCTATGATAAGCACGAAAGGATTTCTCAAGATAGCGAGAAAAGTAAACTAATTGTAAGTTACATGTTGAAGGAACACTCGCTATATGTCATTTATGGTTGCAGAAGTACGTGGTTAGAATTTAAAGTATATTGCCTAAGGGAAGCATCTTCATTCCTGTCAATTGCATACACCTTCAGGACGTTGAAGTTCGTTTATCACGCGTTTGTAGTTTATATTTTTTCCCCGTACCGGTCGCTAAGTTCATACATATATAAAAAAAATATAAAAAAAAAGAGAAAATCAAGAAACATCATCATTCATTTGTTTCTATCGACGCAACCAAATCGTCTCATTCATTCATTTATCATTTTTATCTTTCGGCAGAACCATCAAAATTCTTCTGCACCGTCAAATTTTCTGCATCGAAGCATCAAAATAATATTTATCGTAATAAGAAAAAAAGAAAACTTTTCTCAAGATTTTCTATATAGCACAAATAACATAATACGTTCGTTCATCTAAAAGTAAATATCGTCAATATGTGTGACCATTGCGCGTGAGTATAATACGAATTTGTAAAAATCCGTTGAATGTTCACGTACGAACAGATCTATTTCAACGTTATCACGTATTTCTCTTATATCGTATAGAAAAGTAACCAGTCAGAAAGGATATGCCGGTCAAGTGACGTGCAAATGTGAACAGTAAGTTTTTATTCATATTTTTCTCGTAAGATTAAATTATTTCAATTCTAAAAATGATAAAATAATTGATTACACGAAAAAGTCCAAAAAATATATCATTTAAAAATCAAACTAGAACGACATTTGTTATTTCGTAGTGCCGAGAAGAAGGAGGAGACTAAAAAGGAAGAATCTGGTGGTTGCTGCAGCCGAAAGTACGAAATCCATCAATTTCCTCTTACGGATTCGAGATCCGATTTATGTTAGGGAGATAAATTGAGAAAGAAAAAAAAAAAGAAAGAGAAAAGTTTTTTCGTCGTAGTAAATTCAACGAACTATTACCATTAGCAACATCCTTCTTTTCTCGACTATTTAATTAGTTTCTTTTGTTTTTATTTGTGTTGTGATTTTCTTTATCCCCCCCCCCCAATATGGCCGCCGCCGCTACTGCCGTCACAGCCCTTGATATTTTCAACATATCGATTTGAAATTACGCTTTGATTTTATTTTGTGTTTCTTTCATTTGATTTCTTTTTTTTTTCTTTTTTTTTTTATTGCTATCTGACAATTGAACGAGAAAATGCGATCAGTTAGATAAATCGATCGAATGTATGCGCAGAGAACGAAAGACGGAAAGTGGATGCTGCGGTGCCAAATGTTGCGCCGGTACGAAGGAACGTAGTGGTGGTTGCTGCTGACATTCCTTGCTCGGAGGGACCAGAAATTCCAATTTAATTCTTTCACTTTTCGAGATCGACCGTGTTCTCTCAAAGAACTGACACCCACGAGAGAAGTATCTAAAATATAATGGTAATGAGTGGTGTGCGGTCATATGGGTTTTTTTCTTGTTTTTTATTTTTTTGGTTTTATCTTACCTTTTATTTTTCCTCCCCCCATCCGATTAAAATTAGTTATCAATATATATGTATATAGTGTTTGCAAAAAGCATTTCGTTTCACATATTTTTGTATCGTTGATTTATTATTTTCTTTAGAGCAAGAGAAGCTGCCGGTGGTTGCTGTATATCGGGCTGTTGCAAGGAGAAAAACGATAAGCCTAATAAAACTCGGAAAGAAGGTGCTAGTTGCTGCGGCAATAATAATTAATCACGTTGAAATACCATACCAATCTTAAATAAAATTACGATAATTCTGTAATGTTGATTACAAAATAAATACGAACGATGCTTTGATGAAATTGGATCAATTCCATTATTGTAATTAATAGAATGATAGAAGAGAGTGTTTGATTATTTTATTTATGAACGTTAATAAAACCAATTTAATATTATATTACAAAATTTATCAATTAGCATTTAAAAAATCAGATCTTTCATATTTTTTTTTGAGGTTTAATTTTATTTCATCTTTCTTTCGAGATATCGAATCGAAATATAATAAGAAAACAAACATAACCTTTTAACATCCCTTAACAAACAAATTGTTCTTTCGATCTAAATCAAATTGACAAATTTTTCCTTTCGGCATAATGTGTAATCATTGCAACTAAGATTAGAAAGCAATACAATTTCTATTTCTACGTTTATTTAAAAAATTTTTAAATTGTACGATGGAACCGACGCAAGAATTATCTTCTCAAAGAATCAATGATGCGAGGTAAAAAGAAAATAAAAATATTTAGGTTACTGATAAAAGTAAAAAAAAAAAAAGAAAAAAAAACATCGATCGTAATCGAAGTAAAAAGAAATGATTTTAATCTTGATTAAATTAAAATAATTTTAATTTAATCTAAAGATATAAATGTAGATATAGAAAAAAAGAAATATCTTATTGTTAGAGATTGCATAGTCATAGTAATCTTTTACGTATCCTAAGAAAATCGGTTTTTGTAGAAAGATCAGCAGATGTGATAGCCCTTCTTCTCCAAAGGGATGCTGTTCTTGGAAGCAAAGTTGCTGCGGTGGCGGTTGTTGCGAACCAATGCCGAACTGCTGTTCAACTATAGAACAGGATAACGTTAACCGTTACCAAAAAGCACCATCTGCTTTTACCTACGGTTATACTCCTCTGGAAATGGCAATGAATATGCTTCATGAAACGATTGAGAGTAAGCCCTTAAGATTACAACAAATTACCGGTAACATTTTATTCCAAATTACAAATGATTTTTAAAAGAACAACTCTTTGTATATAAAAATAATCTTTAAATAGCCAAGAAGAAAGTCTTATGTTCAAACATATCGAAAGTAGAGACGTGCTATGGTGGTAAATGCGGTGAAACTCTGAATAAGGATTCGAGTATAGAGAACATTAGAGAAGAACACGAAGAAAAAGAAAACGATTTGGCTGAATCGACAATACGATCATCGGAACGATAAAAATAAATACAAAAATGTTATAATATTTTATATAAAAATATGAAAAACTATACAAAAAAAAAATAAGCATGGATTTGGTATATGTTCAAAAAGACAAAAGTTTAAGAAAATCTACTCGACTAAATCGTTTAAACATAGCATGGGAAAACTATTATTTTCCGAATCCATGTCGAATAATAGAATCTTTAGCCACGTTAGCCTTCTCTTCCAAGTAACTTAATCCTAAATAAAAGATACAAACGCTGAACCTTAATGTTCCACTGTTCTCTCTACTCTGAAATCAGAGTTGGAAGTCTGAAACGTTCGGAGTAATCCCTTTTCTCTTCTATCTATTATTAACTAGGATCTTGGAAAGAAAAGGGCAAAGTTGAGCTTCTTCTTTTTCTTCTCTCCCTCGCCCCCCCCCCTTCCCCCTCTTCGCCCCTCCCGTTCTCATAGTATTCAGTTCGGAATACTTTTCGATACGAATTCAACTCACATTATAGTTACGATGAGAATCAACGCCTGTATTTTACGATGTCACAGGTGACATCGAAAAATATCCGATAAATATTTCATCTATCCAAAAAATGAACAAATCAATCTTGACACACACACACACACACACACACACACACACACACATACACACACATATATATATATATATGTGGGATTCCCCTTCTCCTGTTAGTCTTCCTAAAGGCGATCTCTTAGCGTCTGTTTATTACCCACTGTAGATAATCCTAATTTATTTGCTGCATTCTTTAACTCTATCAACTTCATTGAATCAATCTGTTCACTTGTGTAATTAATTATTTCTTCTTCTTCTTCTGCTTCTTCTTCTTCAGCTACTTTATTTTTGCCTTTGCCTTTCTGTTCCGGCTTTCGTCTTCTTCGTGATGTGCCTTCGACGATCGTTTCGTCCAACTCTTCACATCCGCTCTCTTCTTCTCTCTCCTTTGTTTCATGTGTTACCTTAACTTGAGCCATCGTCTTAGCCTCTTTACTTACTTTTAACAGTTACTACTGTCTTACTATCTTACTGTTACACAAACACTACCGATTACTATGCAACTTTTAATCTAGCATTCACGCGTGGTCCGTCAAGTCAGCTTTACACGACTTGATATTGCAATCGTGAGACCTATTTCCTTTCTATAATCCCCATCGCATCCTTTAGGAAGACTAACAGGAGAAGGGGAATCCCATATATATATATATATATATATATATATATATATATATATATATATATATATATATATATATATATATTATACATTTGCATGTATATAGAGATATTCACGAAAAAATACAGTTAGTAATAAATTGTTACCTAAATAACATTTAGTACCTGTTATTCTATTTCATGATCGCGAAAGACAACGATTGCTTTGTTTCCTATTCGCATGATTGCTTCGTATCTGTTTTCATGAAAATTAATGGAATCGGTAGGATTACAAAAGGCTAAAGCAATCACTAACGACAGCTATATTCACCCGGAAATTGGAGAATCACTCTGTGCGATACGAAACGGAACAAGACCAACAACATTGCCAATAGTTTCTATACATTTCATTTATATATCTTCATATGCGTACGTAAAATGTAGAAAAATTTAGAATTCAATGAATATTAATAATATTCATTAACGTTTTTATGTAGAAAGTATTTAAACAAAAATTCCTATTACGAGAAAGAGATTAGCATGGAGATTCTTTTTTTTCTTTTATCGTGATATTTTATTATAGTTTTTTTCTTTTTTTCTATTTTTCTTTTATGTTTCATCTCATGTTTACAATCGTTAACAGTAGTAGCGATAAAGAAGCGTAGGAAATCAGAAAAGACATAGCTTTGGTCGCGTGCCGATGAAAATCGCAATTAGTTTCGAGTAGGTTGGGTTGAATTGGGTTTGGTATGTCGAATCGTTCGGATGTTTCGTTGAATGCAAATCGATCAGTAATTGAATCGCGCTCTCCAACGTACGATTCGCGATAGAGATTTATGCGAAACGGTACTTTATCGAATATTCAAATATTCGTGAGGCAAAGCTTTTTTATTCGTCAAGCGACTAGTGCAAAAAATAGAGCGCCACAACAGCTTGTCGAGATTGTAAAGTCGGCTTTTCGATCAATTATCGATTAACCGAAATATTTAACGAATAATAACAAGTCTAATATATTCGAGCTAGATTTTAGTAAATATATAACATAGAATACACGCATACACACAAACAGTTTTATTCAAGATTCAATGAGTTTTCTAAGAACGAAGTCATTTTTTATTGAAACAAAAATTGATCAAGCTTTCAACGAAATAAATATATAAAAGTTGTTAATATTAATTAAATATTAAATAAAATGATTGTATAATACGAACGAATATTTTTATTTGACTTAATGTTTTCGTTATTAACAAAACATCATCGACAGATCGTCCATGCAAAAGTCACATATGAACAACTGACCCACATACGAAAGGATTAAAACATTACAAATAAACTAGGAAATATACATATCTTCATTTCTATATTTCAATGAAAAGAAATTTGAAAGTTTTTTTTTTTACTCTACCCAAAAATATTGCTTATCAGAGAATAATATAAATAAATTTGTTCTTGTTACAAAGTACACGAATCGTTTTACATAAGAAAACCCAATAAATCGTATTCGTTGCAGCGCTTGAAAATGTAATTTATTCGCTACTCGTTTATAGGTCGATTCGATATCATAGAGAAGAAGATATATAACAGATAAAACGAAATATGAAACGTGATGCTTAGCCAGTTGTTGGAATATTAGTATATATGTATATGTGTAGTATTGTACTTATACTTATGCATAGTCGTAGCTGATTTCTTGAAAAGTATCTACATTTTTATATTGTTCCAGAAATAGAAAATAATAAAAGCTAAAAAAATCAAATAAAAAAGGAAAATTCAGCCGTATAAAGTATCGTTGTATTTTTATAAAAAAAAACAAATGTATAAATTTTTTTTATCACTTCATTTTTCGACACAAATCTCAAAATAATTTAATATTATAAAAAGAAACATTTTTATAGAATACTATAATAATAAAATATTAATTTAGCAAGATACAATAAGCTTCACCATCAATCTCTGTCCGGACAACAAAATTCCAGTCGAACGTGGAATTTGTGAAATCCAAAATTCCTATGTCATCCTAAACAATTATATCACATATACATATATCTATGTAAACATACGTATCGATTTTTATAACAATTATTTTTCTTTTCTACAAAATATCATGAGTTAATCAAATAAAATGTTTAATTTTGTTATATACCCGAGAAAAGTATTACTTAATTTATTTATAAATTAAATGAATTTAACCGATGAGACAAGAAAACCTATCTTAAACTGATAAAACATACAATACAATATACAATTTTCATGAGTAACTCCTGAAAAAGAATTACTCATATGCTCGTCAATAATTTATTTAAATAATTACAACCAGTAACTCGTGCCAATTTGGATCTTTCATCCTCGACATAATTGAGCACCGGAGGGAGGGACTTTAAATTTTAACTCACGGCTTCAGAATTTCTACGATGGCTCCAAAACACTCCTACTTCGCAGCAAGTATTGCAGTCTGACCTGACGATGGAAAACGATACTCGATTTGCCATTGAAGAAGATCCATCAAAGATCCATCGAAGAATTCATCCAACATCTTTGAAAGGAAGAGAATCCATGGTTATATCTGTAAAATAAAATAGAACAAAACGATAAATTATCTGGAATATTATTTAAAATCATATGAAATAAAATCGAATAAAATGTAAATACAAATGAATACTTACAATGCATTCCAATGAGATGCAGCTCTATTGCACCATGATGATGCGTAAATCTAAAAACGCGGTATAAACGAAAATAAGAAACTATAGATGAGTTTCTTATCGCGAAACCGAAATTTTAGTATACGACGAACAACAATTCGCGTTTGATTTCAACTTACTACTCGCCCGATCACTGATTCTACAACTAATTCAAAGACTGCATTGCACGCAGTTTGATGATATCACCATAAACACTGCACATATTGCTTCGCGCACAATTGCAATCTGAAACAGAATAAAAAAACAGTACTATTAATATCATTTCTATTACATAAAAGCATTAAAATTTTTGAGGAATTATTTAATACAAAAATATACTCACTTTGATGAATGCACGATGAATGCACGATGGGTCTCCCTACCCTTAGGATGACGATGAGCACACGTTTAAACCGAATAAAAGAAACTTGCGAGTTTCTTAACCGAGCAAACGAAACTTTAACATGCGACGATCAACGCTGAATCTACTTGTCGTCTTTTTTATAGTTTATTTTAACACGATGCAACACACGAGAACCTCATTGCCTAAGCGCTCGATTGCAATGATTTTCTGAAACATAACAAGAAAAAGAACAATTAGTATCATTGTCGTAGTAAAAATCCATTGATATTATCATAGAAATGTTTGATAGTAAAATATACTTACTTTTAGTCTTCGTTGATGACTGCAGGATGGGTATCCTACCCTTAGGATACCATGTATAAAATAAAATTAAATAAAAAGTCTGCAAAGCTGAAACATACTAAAGATTATATTACAATATTTCCTGTAAATCATTTCTGAAGGCAAGGCACACATAATTTTATCAAAAATATTCAATGATAAATATAGAAAGAAATAATTTAATGATCTATGAGAATTGACATAATTAAAAGTTCAAGTTATTAAATATTTGTGAAATTTATCAAAGTATGCAACTATTTACTTGCTAAATTACACATACCAGGTATGTAATGTTAATAAAAGTATTCATTAAAAATCTTGAAAGTTGTCTACATAAAACAGTAATTATATCAGCAAACTCAATAAAGAGTAACATAAAAAATAAACCGTTTGCCACCATTCTATGCAATGAAAAATTTTTTAAACTATTAAAATCAAAACGATAACGTTAGAAATAAAATTTTTAAATAATTTAATACGCCTCATTTTCGTTCATGTTATCTCGTTGAAAGATAGAAGACGAATACGATGTACGTTACTACGTAACCTTGGTAGAGGAAACCTTGGGAGTGTCGAATGCTCGGCTATTATACCTATGTTATCGGCTGTTTACGTTTTGTCGTCGACTCGAGAAATACCTGCAAATGTACATACACATTTATAATAGCCTGTATGTCGAGTGTATTGTTTTCTTATTCTTCTTCTTTACTCCTCTCTCTCTCTCTCTCTCTCTCTCTCTCTCTCTCTCTCTCCCTCTCACTCATCATATGGAGTTTAACTAACGTGATTAGAAAGAAAATCGAATTACATACGTGTGAAGCCAAATTTTATTTTCTATTCAGTAGATTTTATTTTTTATTAATAAAATTTATTAATTTATTATTCATTATTTTAATTATTTATTTTATAGTAATGGGAACATTTTTTGTTTACGAAACCAAGTTAGTAAAGACAATTGCAATAGTGCAATATCACACTGTATTAGTGCAACAAAATAATTATTATTCCTTATCCCTTATCACTTTTCCCTTCCTTACCGAAGAGATAAAAAATGCTAAAATCAGAACGTTTTAACCCTTTATTTTTTTAATTAGGCAGGTACATAAATACATATGGGGACGATACATACATCATTTATTCCGTACTTTTAGACAACATTAGACACTTGCATCGATTAATTAACATTATATACAATTGAGAAATTATAGAAACTGATGACAGGATTAGTTATAATTACCAGCGATAAGCGAAATGATTTATATCATCTAATGAAAAATAGAAATATGTTTAAGCCGCATAATCCTAACGTGGGTCCACCGGACGGCATAGTGTTGTCTAAAAGCTAAAAAATTATTGTTTTAAAGTAACCGGAAGAAAGGTAGAAACCGGAAGTAAGAAAGAAGAGATGCATCACCATGGTGTGTCATTGTATTTCATCCCAATGGAATGCATTGTAAGTATTCATTTTTGTAAATATTTGATATGTTTTTATATTATATTGTAGATCACTATAAAAGGTTTGAAAGGAGTATCCTAAACGTGTCTGACATTGTGTAAAATTAATAATCACAATTAGACTAAAGAAACAAAATTTAAAATCTGTAAATAAAAAAAAATAGTTTTTATGACACGTTTTAAAAATTTTCATACTTATTGGCCAAAATACTTACAGATGGTTGCAATTTGACATAACATCTGGCAACTTGAAATGCCTTGTCACAGAAATCATCTCCAGCTGAAAAAATAATTTCTCGTCAGTCTTGAAACTTGAAATATTTTCATTGATCTTATTAATTGATCGAATTAATTGTCAATACAAATTTAGAAACAAAAAGAGAAATATACTCACGAAGGGACTTGCATCGTCGAAATATCTCCCACGAGGATTGCTGTATAAATCTTGGTAATTGTTGAATCACTTTATTCACGTCCATCCAATGATCATTGTTATCGAGGATACCATTTTTCATCATAAAACATCTTAGATAACATTTCAATCGTGGATCATCATCTTGATCAAAATTACCGGCTTTTAATTTTTTCAATGACGCTAAGAAAGATCAACATGAAATTTTATTCATTTATCTTTTTTTTTTTATTCGCAATAAATATCTTGAATATTATTGAATAAATCACAGTATAGGAAGATGATAACAAAGAATTTTTTCCAAAATGATTTCCAAGCTAACAACAAGTTATCCCCTTTAAAGGGTAATCGATCAATCTGGCGTAGCATTAATCATAATACAATCTATGTTTTAAGTACCCTTACCCCATGAAACCATTGATTGTTTGCGGCATTCTCTCTTGATGTCCGCTTTCGTTCGAATCTATAAAATATATTACGATTGGTGACTTATTAATAAGTCACTTTTCTATGTGATACATGCAAAGTATCATACATGACATGGTTATATACAAATTTCACCACGAGAAGCTACGATAGCAAGGAAACTAATATTTCGAACACGTGTCACCTAGATCTGTCAATGTATATAGCATGTATACATGGATGCATAAACGTACAACGTGAGAGTGAGAGAGAGAGAGAGAGTAAATGAGAGAAAAGAGAGTAAAATCTCATTTACAGGAATTTTTATTTCAGGAGGACAGAATACGGCGAACGAACAATTTCATGGTTCTCGAGGACAATAGGAACTCTTGTGAACTCTCGAAAACGAGAGCTCTATGCTAGGTATTGTGCGTGTACGCGATGCAATATAATGGCCGTAACATTCGTTGGGCTTAACGAATTTCGAGAAAGAGAACCTACCAACCAAATTAAATCACATCTACATATATATATATATACGGTAAATAAGTAAGTAACTCTTTGCCATTTAAACATTATGGTAATTTTTTCTTAACTGACTATACGGAACATTAATTCGTGCTTATTTAACTGATGATACTTTACTTTTCGTGAAAATATATTTAAATTAATAAATTATATAATTTACTCTTTATCGTCAGTATGTTACTTTAAAGATCAAAGTTTCGCAATAGATTGTTAACAAAATTTGATGAAGCATAAGATTATCGATGAAAAACGTACCAAAAGAGCCAAAAGAATCGTGCAAACGACGATCAATCGAACATTTATCTTCATGATGCTTGAACCAAACAGCCGAAATTTTCTTCGAATAATCCTTCGAATTTATCCCAAAATTATCTCTCTTATCCCCCACAAACCTTATTTCCTTTTTTTTTCTTTTTGTTATTTTCTTAACTCGTTTTACCAGCCACTAATATTTTACTACGAACTTGTACGATTCAATTCGATCGAATAGTTTGAAATTTATCGGCATGCTTTAATTGCACCATTCTTATGTATATAGGCTATAAAAAAATACACATAAAAAGTTTACAAAACTTTAGCATACATGATATCGCATGGAATAGGTATTGTATATGCATAATATACTCGTAAACGTTAATCGATTGACCGCAAAATATGTTAGATCGATCGGTTGAAGAGATTCTTTTCATCTTACGAATAATCATTACACATTCATCGTATTATTATTTTTTGTATGATATGTTAATTAACCATATCTAATATCCTTCGAGTAAAATGCTTATCTTAATAAAGAGATTAAGTTATCTGATAAAGCTTATCGAATATTTAAATTATCAAATAATTATAAAGTTTGAAAATACGAATGTTCTTGCAGAAGGAAATAGAATGCAAATGTAAAAAGCCATGATATGCATTTACCTTTGAATCATTACAGGTGAAACATGTTATTAAAGGATGTTATAAACATATATGCAAGGCTATCTTATTCCTTTGACTGAAAACGATATATATATATATGTATATATATATATATATATATATATATAGATATATATATATATATATATATATATAACTGTATTTTTCACGCATAAATATTAATTAAATAAATACGTTTTGAATTGACTTACTTGTTAAATATTTCAAAGGCTATAAAATTAACTTGGAAAATTCTTAGTCACCTTTTATTACACACTTTTATCGTCGCATTTGTATAAATTTGACCTAGATGGTTCCCGTAATTCTGGAGCAATTGCGTTCAATGTCTCTTGCGAATTAAAGTTTCCAGAATTGTCCGATTTATTCTAGAAAATTCTTCATCAAATATTTCAAACGTTTAAAAGCGATCGCATTCCGTTAAAAGAGTCGAATAATAAATTTCAGAAAAAAAAGAAAAACATTACATACGGCACTTTTTGAAGTGAAAACTTCTTTAGAATCGGGGTGATTTGAAAATCGTGAAACAGAAGAACGTGAAACCGATGAAACAAAAGTAATTAATTAATTAATAAAATTCAATGTATAATTTAATTCTATATATTTAATTTTATATATAATTTCTATATAATTTTCTATATATTTAATTCTATATATTAATTAATTAATTAATCAAATTCTATATATAAAAATTCAGTGTAACAATATGTTTGTCCACTAATAATTCCGAAACTACTCAACTTATTTCAATGAAATTTATTTTATATCATGCGATTTTTTCCAACTTAGCACATAGCACAATTTTTATCGTGATTTTTTTTTATTATTATTTTTTATTACTAATTTAAAGATATTTATTTAGAGGTTATCTAGGTTCTGTAAGGTTCTTTCAATAGATGGCGCTGTATTACAATTCAATTGTTTCGATATATTCACGTTTTGAAGCTTGGTTTTCTTTGAAGGTTTCACTTCTACCATGTGTGATCTGCACACATATGTATTTTTTTTTTTCAATAAGCAAAAAGTATAACATTAATTGTTATATTCCGAATGTTCGTTGGCAATTTTTATTTGATCTAAAAATAAACAATCAAATTATTTATCTGATATAAATTTTTCTCTTTGACAAAAGTTTCTTTTCTTACCTAACAATAAGATAAAACCTGATTTCTTAGTATATTTTTTTCCTTACTTCTTTGTTATCCTTATCCACTTTGCAATCTGATTGGTACATAAAAAAAAGTAAAGGAGAAAAAAAAATTAATATGAATTACCATGGCAGCATAAAATCAGTGATTTCTAATCCTTCGACGATCAATCGATATCGTACGATTCGTTCGGGAAATTACTTGAACGTGACATTAATCACATATCTGTCATGAACCAATGCACGTATATATCAACGATAATCGAGTTGTTTGGAATGTTTAATCGGACTGAATCGCGATTAAAAAGATTTTCTAAGATTCGACTTAAATTCGAGAAATAATCCTTCCTTCAAAATACATTCAAGCTTTTGCTCGCGATCGACTTTATTGTACATGGAGTAATATTTATTCGAGTACGATCAAATATATTCTATTAAATTTTATTAAAAATAAATCTTTCTGTTTAAATACAAAATTTTTAATATATAAATTGAAAAACTTTCCAAGTTATTTATTGCTATTAGCAATAAATACTAGCAAATACATATTTACATACTTAAATATGCAAATATTTACTTTAGTTCTATAATTTTAATTTTTATTAAATTTAATAAATTTAATTAATTAATAATTTATATAATTATTTATTTATATAGATTTATTATATAATTTTATATAATTATATAATATATTTATAATAAATATAATAAATATATTAATATAATAAATAATATCAATAAAAAATAATATAATTAAATAATGTATATAAATTATATATTAAAAATTAATTAATTAAAATTAAATAAATTCTAATACTTTCAGTATTAAAAAATACTGCAAATAAATACTTACAAATATTAACAAAATGATTTTCATAAAATGCAACATCTTTAACAAGAAAATATTTTATATTTATTTAGAATATAAATAATTATACGCGACAATAGTAATCGATGTATTTCAATATTTTTCCCTTTAAAGTACTTTATTGATAAATGAACGATAGATTGGCCTCGTAAATTCGATTCGTGTCTAAAGAAGAAATCCGGTCTCTTCTTCTTTCGGGGAAACGAAGAAAAAGAGTAATTTCCTTTCGGAATCTGTTTGTAAATAGATGAAAGCCCAGGTGGTTGTTAGCTAATAATAAAAGAAGAAAAAAAGCTTGGTAATCGGATGTGAAAATATCAAGAAAATATCAAGAAAATATTAAGAATGTGTTGAACAAACCGTATATACTAAACGCATATACAGTTATATATTTACACGATGTTTCATAACTGATTCTATTAACCGAGAATTTAATGATTTTATTAGATTTACCAACAAATTTCATCTCTACTCTTAAGGAGAATTATTTTCAAATAAAATACTGTTTGACAAATGTACATGAAATCTTGAAGAAAAAGAATAAGAACGTTCATTGATTTAATTTGCTGTCAGCAATGATAGTCTTTGCTCAATCCACTTTGAAAGATACTTTAAATGAATACTAAAATATATTCTACGGTTATCAATATTATCTATTTCATTAAAAGGTGGAAAATGTTATTCATATATATCTTAGCAAATCAGTGATACTATTACAAAGATCAAACGGAGTTCAATTCCAATTAACGAGCAACAAACTAATGTGTGAGCAGCAATCCCTCTCAAAATCGATCGATTGAAAACGATTGCAATCGTCCGTGAATTATTGACACGGTTAAATGGTAATTTCCTAAAATTCCCTTTCATCTATTAATGACTTTAAAGAGATCCTCAAAAACGAAACTGGTGAATCACCAATCAACCGTTTCGAATGAACGGACTGATCAATCGCGATGAATTTATCAATTTATCGTCATTTTATTGAGACCTACTAGACAAAATAATGAATAAAAGTGAGAATCGTACTATTTTTATCATTAATTTATTCAAAAATACGATTTGTACCAGAGAAGTTGATTTATTTATTAAATATAAGTAATGTGTAAAAAATATTACATCAACGTGACTTAAAAATGATTGAAAATGAAAATTTTTTTTTCAATCAAATAAAAAAACTAAAAAACTAACTCAGCCCACTCTGGGACTGACGGGGATAATCGCAGAATTAGTCAAAATTTTTGTTTAGAAAATAAAAAAAAAATGAAAAATGGCGAACTTCGAGAAAATACCGGTTTTTCTCAAAAAATGCGAAAATTTAATGAATTTTATAATTTTAAAATTTTGTTGTATTTTTTTTCTGAAAAGTACATTTAAAAACAAAAATTAAAAAAAAAAAAAACAACGTCCCAATAGTTTGAATTTTGAATAAGTTATAGCCATTTAAAAAAAAAAGAGCCATTTTTTTCAAAAATTAATAATTTTTTTAGGGGTTCGGTAAAAAAACTTGAAAAAATTCTAATAACTGTTTTTCATAAGGTAGAATAGAATTATAAAGACTTTCAGCTAAATCAAAAGGGGTCAAGATCAAAAATGGTCGATTTGACGTGGAATGTCCCATATATTTGTTTCCATGTATGGCTAATCGCATTCGGCATTCTATCTTGATGGACAAAATTTTGAAAATGTTAGTTTTTGTCAGCTACCTACACCCCAAGGTCGGTTCCTTTCCATAAGAACAGAATGATAAAAAACAGAGAAGGTCCGTTGAAATTCGTTATGGTTCAAAGAATAAAGACGAGACACGTTATAAATAATAAGGGTCTCGAAGTATAGCAGGCTATAGAGTTGAAAAAATATTTCTAGAGAATATCTCTATTAGATCTTTCATTACATCTGTACCAGATCCTTTGTTCGGTCCAGCAGTATTTTCCATATGTTTTTCGTAACATCTTTATTTCGTCATTCCTAAAATGTTTGTTAGACAGCGCAAAAATGTAGATGAAAACGAGAAATTGAAAACCATCCTAACAAATAAAATTTTATACCTGAGTTTCACAAAAAGGATATTCTATATTTACAGGTCTCCCTCCAAAAAAAAGCTGGAGATAGGTTCCCAGAAAATGCCATGTTATTTGAAACCGTGTTGTTTGAGACCCAGAGACAATGCAAAAAGGGGGGTTACATTTCGAAAACTTTTTTAAAAACAAATATATATATATATATTTTTTTTTAAATAAACAACTTAATTTTTATTAAAAATAAAAATGTATGAACAATACAGAACAAAAAATATTATCTTAATTTAACGCAACTTTTATTTAATTTATTTCTTCGTCGTCACTGCTTAATTAATTCAACCGAGAACGTTTTTTTCGGTGGATGATATCGCCTTCACTTTCAGAACGTTTTTCTTTTTTTTTTTTTTAAGTTCTTACATCTTCTTCCCTCTTTAAAAAATCTGTAATTTTACTGTGCTTGTTGTTTCTTACCAGGTCATTGTAAATTTCTTGGTATGGAGCTAGATACATGGCAATTCTTAAAGACTTTGAAAATAACTAAAAGAAAATATTTATTTAAGGTTTGTGATATTATTTTTTTTTTGTGATGTAATGAAAAAGCAAAATTGAGAGTAGACACTACAAAATGTATTTCTATAATTATCATGTTTTCAATTACTTTCCAATTG
This sequence comes from Polistes dominula, assembly GCF_049000335.1. Lineage (NCBI taxonomy): Eukaryota > Metazoa > Arthropoda > Insecta > Hymenoptera > Vespidae > Polistes > Polistes dominula. The sequence goes on from NW_028300951.1 coordinate 9,493,721, forward strand.
AAATTCAAAATTTAAAAAAATTTAATTTCCTAATACAAAATTTATGATTACCTTGCTCGGAAGCTTCATATTCTTTAAATAAAAAGCTTCTTTAAAATATTAATAAAAAAAATTCAATCTTTGAAACTTATTATCTTAGAACCTCTTCAGCTTCAAAGCTTTAGATTCATTTTCTGATATCCTTCTGGGTTTATATGTTGCGTTATTAATTTATAGGATATTTTTAAGTTGGATCTAAATTGAAACTCATGTTGATATAAAACCTTCCAATGACTTTTTTTGACCATTCTATCTGGAGTCTGAAAATAATATAATACTGTAATGATAATCACAAGAAACATTTCTAAATCTTACCTAAAACAATAGACCTTCAAGGATTTTGGTGCGAACGCATTTCAAAAAATGAGGAAAGTCAGACGTAAACCATAGTTGTCTAAACGTATCATACGGATGAGTGCAACTGAATTTTTGATCTTCAATACCAATAATTCTCTATTCGCCACGGTTCCATTGAGCATCATCTGAGGTTACTACATCTACCTTCATACCCACATTTTCTAATTGAATGATACAATCGATAATTAATTTATGTAAAATCTCTTTCGTTACTGCAGTTTTACTCAAAAAGTATCCCAGAACTTAATAGAAAAGAAACCCATGAACCACGGAAAGGTTGATACATGAAAATTAGTGCATGGTCAGCTCTTTCATTTATTAAATACTGAGTAGTATAATCACCTTAATTGACAAAATCACCATTGAACTCCATTGTTTTAGTATTTCATTTTACTGCTTCACTTAAAAGAAATTTTATCAATCAATAAAGTACCTGTAAAAATAATAAATAGAAAAAAATAAATATAGAAACTATGAAGACAATTAAATCAGTTACTCAAAATGGAATGACTATTCTACAGTATTTAAAGCAACTGTAGACCTTGAAAGTTCAAAGACTTCGCCATTTTGCAACTTTATTTTTTCAACATTTTTAAGAATATCGTCGCTTTTAAAATGCAGCTCGCAGATCAAATTTTTGTGACAACGTTGTTGAGATATTGATGAGCTCCATAGTTGCAACATTTCGGGGACCTAGTTTGCATAAAACAATAACAAATATTATAATAATTAATTAATGTATATATCACCGTTGAAATTTACTGATCATATCGAAATAATTCAATTAATTCATTCAAATTGATATTATACTATTCGTAATATTAAACTGCTAAAAATTTTAATTTTTGTTATACAAATAATTTTTTTTTTTAACTGATAACATATTGTTCATTAGCTACCTTAAATATCATATATAATTACTTTACTTTTTTATAAACTTTTTAATAAGCATTGTTTATTCATATACATTTAATTGTATATTATTTATTTCATATGGCAATTTTATATACGTCAATTTTTAAATACTCGCCAAATGTATATTAAGATAATATACTACAGTCATTATATCGAAAGAGCATTAAATGAAAATCAATTGAATTATATTTTGTAATCAATTTTATTTATTAGGAATAATTTAAATTTACTGAGATGTAATGTTATTTTACCTTTGGTACTTTAAATAAAGCTGTTTGTCGTTGATTTAACTCCGATTTTAATTTCCTTTCAACTGAAGAGCCATTAAAACACTTTTTCATAGCATACTTTTTCACCATTTTCAACAATACTATTTTTATTTCTTAAAAAACGTAAAAATATTGAACATCATCAAAAAATATTTACCGACATGTATGTTTACGAATACGCAATGCTCAACGGTTTTCTGTGATGTCGCTAGAATCGAGGTGATCACCATGCCGCCCTAGTGGCAGAAATAAGTATTGGTGTATTGTAACTATTTTAGAGGAAACAATTTATGACAAATAGCCTATAGCGAGCATGCCCCTTCTATCTAACAATAAGCTTCGTGGCATACATTGTTATCGACACACCCCGTATCGATTCATCCGATTATCTTTGGTACAGTAGGAAGTCTACTTACCGACCTGATTTACGCGCTAAATACAATTAGTGTCTACGCTTCGTAGTATGCAGTCTCACACAAACACACACATATACAAAGATTAGTAGCCAGGAGTAGGGACTACGAAGCAAAGCATAAAGAAAAGACCGAAAATAGGAAATACTGTATAGCTATATTCTGTCTCATTCTCTCGCAGGCTCAATTCTATATGTTTGTCTCTTTTTCTCTTCTTATTTAGAATCGTGGCCGTTACATCGCCGCCCGCCGCTCCGTTGCATCACCTCCCGCCGCTCCGTTACATCACCGCTTGCCGCCGCGTCCACAATCGCCGCGTTTCATTCTCCTAATCTCATTTCTTGGGAAGCAGTGGCAGGAGCGCTTTATTTGTTACGTTATGTAGTAGTCTTTGTCCGAATCTATAGACGGAGAGCTGGCTACATAAAAATGCTTTTATCTGGTGCAAGATTCATTTCTATTGAAAAAGGTACCTTTGGTATAGCTGAACATAAATCTGCAAGTCTGCCATCGCAAAACTGGGGCCTAAAGTGAGGGGGGGGCTACGATTGAAAACGTGAAATTTAGGTGTAAAAAAAATTATAAGGTACACGGACTCTAATTATGGAAAAAGCTTGTATTTGTATTAAGGAATCGCGAAAAAATATTGGCAGACAGTTTGCTAGGGGTTAAAGTGCCACCAGAGCGCGCCAAAGGGGTGTAAAAATTAATTTTTAAAAAATCACGAGGTACATAAACAAAAACTGTTTTATTTTATTATTTAAACATTAAGAAAACAATTTACTTAATGACAGACAAAAATTTTGGGGTTAAAGCCTTGGCAGACGGCTTGAAAAAACGCGCTACAATAGCTCACACAACATAAAAACTTTCTAAAAACTTTCTAAAACATTTCTTGAAAAGCTTTAAACCTTTCAAAAAGGTTTCTAAAAAATCTTTCTACAAGGTGAAAATGTCCGCGTTAAGAGACTTGCAAAAGATTACTCTATCAGTAAAATAATTTAGAAATGTTTTCAAAATATTTTTGTAAAATCTTTTATGAATCTTTTTCAAAATATTTTAAAATGATGCCTGCAAGGTTTCTGAAAGATTTTTTGAAAATATTTAACGAAACTTTCGCTGAAAGATTTCAAAACTTATCGTGTTATGTGGAACTATTGGATGTTGCTCTCACATTGCTGCTATCATATATTATTTATCTTACGCTCGATATTTGGCAAAAATTGTAAGACCTGCTGAGATCCTGAGTCGCCTGTTCATCGATGAAAAAATTAGTGTCGTAGTGAATTAAGACAGTGATGAAGACTAATATAGTTACATCTTTTATTATAATTTTTATTTTTGTTGCATAAGATTTAGAATAATATCTAACCGTATAAAAAATATATAAGTAGCTTCTTTAAGTGTATTTTCAATAATCAATAACCCTTCTAATTACGTTAGACGAAATATATCTTAATTGTTTTATAATAATCTTTATGTTTATTTCTGGCAAAGTGTATTTTGAGTAAAAAAATATTTTTTCACATTTCAAAAACACGAAATGTGGGGAAAAAAATAAATTATATACAAAAAATAAGAAAAGAATAAAAAACCAATATACTGTACTTATATACTTGAAGATTTTAATATGAAATTTGCGTTTGGCGGGCCGCACGCGAGTTGCTCACCCCTGATTTAATGTATTTAGATATCACCAAAAAAAAACAATTTTAATGGCAAGTAGATTTCCGTTTAAAACAGTACATTATTTGAATTGTTAATTAAATTTGAATATAAATTAAATTTATTCTTAGAGTTAAATATAAAAAGAGACAAAAGATTCGTACAAATCGTTCATATAAAAGGTTCATCGAGATAAACAGAGTTTATTTCGATGGTATTGTTCTTGTCGACACATTCTAATAATATGACGTTAAAAGATTTTGACGATGATGCGGTTGTCATCTCTGGAATATCTTGAAAATTTCCAGCGAGTGATAATATCAACGAGTTAATAGAAAATCTATTTAATGGTAAGGATTGCGTGTCCTCGGATCATACAAGATGGAGATTCAGTAAGTACAAATTAAATTAATTGTTATCTAAAACTATTTACCTGTTAACCGGAGAGTTGCCTTTTTAATTACGCAGCACTTTTTATATTATTTATTTTTTCTTATTTATTATTATTTATTATTATTTATGCTTATTATAATAGTTGGGCTGAAAAGACTGTAGACTAACATAGTAACACAAAACATTTTTTTGAGAAAAATCAATTTTTTTATCCAATATATCGATTACCTTCGAGAGCAATACAACGATTATAGAGGTCATATAATTTTTCGATACCATTTTTATAGTATGATTTCTCTTTAGTCTCAAAATTAGTTAGTTTCGGCGATTACCTTTTCATCAGTGCTGAATATTTTTCCAGCAAGCATTCTTTTGAGATCTTCAAACAGGAAAAAATCACTGGGGGCCAGATTTGGAGAATACGGTTGATTGGGAAGTAATTCGAAGCCCAATTCATACTACTTTGCCATTATTTTTTTGATCGATTGTGAGAAAGCGCGGCACCCACCTTGCACACAGCTTTCGCATGTCCAAGTATTTATGTATTATATGTCCTACACGTTCTTTTGATATCTTTAGAGTCTCAGCTAACTCAATCAACTTTACTTTACGGTCATTCAAAATTATTTTCTGATCTTTCTTAATGTTTTCGTCGGTAACAGCCACTTTCGGTCGTCCGCTACGTGCATATCTTCGACGTTCATTTCGCCCCGTTGAAACTTAGCAAACAACTTCTCAACGGTTGATTTTCTTGGTGCAGAGTTTGAATAATGTTTATCAAGCCAAGCCTTGACTTCAACAGTATTTTTTTTTTTTTTCAATAAAAAGCAATGTTTTATTAACACACGAAAATCTTTTTTATCCATCTTTTTGAAAATAACAAAAACTGCTTCACTCAAAATGTTCACAAAAAAACTACATCTCACGAACCAACTACTCGACATCTGGGAAATTTATACTCATATCTCTTAAAGGTTAGTACTAACAAAAAATCATATGGATTTAATCCTAGTAATGCCATTTATGCCTTAGCCTACGAACTTTTCAGTCCAACTGTTATATATGTTTATTATAATATATATATGTAGGAGAGTTTTAAGTGTAGCAGAGGTAGACAAAAACTAGTATTCAGTCCTTTCTGTAGATCTTATTTTATTGAAAAGGAAAAATCTATTCAGATTAAAAGAAAAGATTAGGTGGGCCATAAAACCATAAACGAACCTTGAGGGTTATTAGGATATTGGTGTAATAAAAAACCATGTGTGCAGTGTAGGGACCTTTTGAAGAATTTCCGATACCTGTGTAAACATATGCGATGCCATAAAAAGGGGTAACATTCCGATGTGCTAGATTAAGTTTCTGTATGCATAGTTCCCACTACCGAAAACCATAGGCTGTACCTGTCGGTGAACTATGGGGTGGATCCTTATGCTATTGGTCAGTAAGATTTGTAAGCTTCTTCCCTCTCAAAAGGGGTGTAGGTGATTTCTGATATAAAAGACATGGAAAGGAATAAGAAGGGTGTAGTCTCAGTTGTAGAAGTAAAGCAGTCTCAATCGTAGAAGTAATGTAGTCTCAGTCGTAGAAGTAGAACAGTAGCAGTCGTAGCCGTAGTTAGATATCAGTTGTAACAGTCGCAGTTGTATCAGTTGTAACAGTCGTAAGAATTCAGTCGCTCATCTAAGTTGTAACCGTAAGATTGTGAAACTAATATTGTACTTTTTCTAATACCTGTTTTAAATAAATCTTATTAGTAGGATTGAACTGGGTGTATGTTCACCTCGCACCTCTCACCCTAAATAAATTATCCCTACATATATATATATATATATTTATTTATTTATTTATTTATTTATTTATTTATTTATTATTTATTATTTATTATTTATTATTATTTATGCTTAAAATAAATTAGAAGATTATGAACAACTAACACTATGAAGACACTAACACGTTCCGTGCTAGGAGTACGTACCATCAGTGGTACACTTACTATTAGATATATTTATTTAATACGCTGATAATTTATGTTAATAATTGTTAAATTTTATTAAAATTGGTTGTTTGTGGATCGGGTTGGTTACACAAACGGTTGGATGATAACAATCTTGAAACTATTTGATTATTATTATTTATTACAACTAATTAATTCAAAACTTACATATTTTAATGGTCATCAAAGATCAAGCGCAAACGCGTTTACATCACATCGAGTTATACTATGTACGACAAACTGCGGTAAAACAAAATTTGAAGAAAGTCTGATCGATTCAGATCGATTCGGATCGAGTCGGCTGCTGCCGCTCAAGCTTATCTTCTTGACTAAACTGAACATACTTCAACAATAATAAATATAATTCTGTAAAAAAATATTTCTACTAAAATATTGATGCATTATGCAAAATGCAATATAGAACAAAGCACATAAGTTTGTTTAATTGATATATATTTACAATAATTAATAAATACATATAATGATTGATTTTATTAAAGCAAAATTCAATGGTCTGAATGACAAGTCAAGTAAAAAAGAGTTTGGCAGGGAACGTTTTAAGCAATATGTTTAAGCAATATAGTATTTATATGGTTACGTATTTATGCCCGGTTAACAGATTAAAGCTATTAAATATGAAGAATATCGGTCATATTGATGAATGATCGAATATATGATTATTTGTCAGATGATGCCAGAGTCCCAGCGCGTATCGGGAAGATGTCACAGATTAATAAATATGATAACATTTGTTTTGGAATACATGCAAAACAGGCAAATTTTATTGACCCGGCAACAAGATTGGCAACGGAAGTAACGTTCGAAGCGATCACTAACGCTGAAATAAATCCCGTCGAGTTACGAAACACAAAAACGAATATTTACGGAGCATTGACTTTAAGCGAGTCAGATAAAGTTCTGTTATACGAAAAAATAGAGTTAATTAAAAAGTAATCAAATAAATAATTCGTCGTCATTATTTTCATAATTGTCATTATTATAATAGCAAACTGAACAAAATCTTACTGGATGCTCCCGCGCTATGATATCAAACCGAATTTCCTTTTGTTCGAATTTTATTGGCTCAAGCTTTAGTATAGATTCGGATTGTATATCTTCTGGAGTGGCTATACAAAAAGCATGCGAAGCTTTGAAGTGTAAAAGTTGTGATTACGCGATCATTACTACTGGAATCACAACATTGCATCCACAAATATCATACCACTTGTCAAACTTAGGTAAAATCAAAGAATATAATTCATCATCATTTGACAATGTTGATAAAAACTTTATGTTAAAAGAAATAAAATAAAGACAATTTTATAGGCTTGTTGTCACCCGACGGAGTAAATAGATCTTTTGACGAGAAAGCTAGTGGATTCACAAGAAGCGAGTCGATAGGAGCGATTTTTCTTCAAAGAGCTAAAAATGCAAGGCGGATTTACGCCGAGGTTGTTAATGCCCTTACAATGTACAGTGATAATGTTACAAGAAACGCTTGCCTATATCCCACAGCAGAATTCCAAACTGAAATAATAAAGCAAACTTTAACATGTTGCGGTTTGAAACCGACCGATATAAATTATATCGAAGCCGATGGAACAGCGGTTAAATCAATGGATCGCGAAGAACTGAAAGCGATAGATTCAATTTATGGGGAAAATCGCAATCCATTAAATCCACTCTTAATAGGATCGATCAAATCAAACATTGGTCATACAATGAACACGAATGTAGTAAATTCTGTCATAAAGGTAAATTATTCTTGACTTACAAGTGTAATTGCTGTTTATGTTGTAGGTACCACTACTACTATTATTACATAGTCATATCAATTTGTAGGTACTAATTGCTATGGAGACGGGAGTTATACCTCCGAATCTTCATTACGACGAACCTCCGGAAGATGCGAAATGCCTTCAAGATGGACGAGTAAAAGTTGTTACAAAACCAACACCTTGGGTGGACGGCGATTATGCTGCAGTGAACACAGCTTCTTTAAATGGTTCTTTCTCTCACATTATTCTAAAGCGTCATTCCAAGTGAAAAAAGAAGAGAGACCTTAGATCAAATAATATGCCTAAACTTTTCGTAATTTCTTGTAGAGATCAAGATATGATGTCATCAATCTTTAACGTTGTAAGTATTTTTCAGATTTACGAATTTATCAATTACTGACTAGATTATATTTATATCGCATGTATGCTTTTAGTTGCAGCAAAATAAAGGAGATGACGAACTGGCTCAATTAATAAATGAAATTACCAAGAAACCATTTACGCATTCTCTTTATTCTGGATATATAATAATTCCAGAATCGGAAGAAGCCAATTCAGAACAATCGATAGAGTTGATTAAAGATAATGTGGTTCGTCCAATCTGGTTCGTCTTTTCAGGCATGGGATCTCAATGGACTGGAATGGGTATTATATTCTATTATATATATATATATATATATATATATATATATAGAAATAAGGTGTTAGATTGTGTATAAAAAAAATTGTTGCGATTTTAGGTGAATCGTTGATGAAGATACCAGTATTTGCCGAAGCAATGAAAAAATGTGATGCAGTTTTAAAACCTCGAGGTTCCGATACTGTGCATATTATATGTGACAAAGATCCAGAAATATATGACAATATGATCAATTGTTTTTTGGGAATCACAGCTATACAAGTAATTTTATTTGTATGGATATTATCTTTTATATTTTGTTTATTGTTTAAGCTTATTTTTTATAATTATTATGTAGATTGGTTTGGTCGATATTTTATACGCCGTTGGTGTGCAACCAAATTATATGATTGGACACTCCGTCGGTGAGCTGGGTTGTTCTTACGCGGATGGTTATTTTACAGCTGAGGAAATGATTTTATGTGCTCTCTCTCGAGGTTTGGCTTCTGTAGAAAGTGAACTAATACATGGAACGATGGCTGCAATCGGTCTTGGTTACCAACAAGTTAGACATCTTTGTCCCAAAGACATCGACGTTGCTTGTCATAATGGTCCTGGAAGTTCTACCATAAGTGGACCTACCGAATCCGTAAATGCTTTTGTCAAACAATTAAAGGTAATGCTTATTTATTAATTAAATAGATAATAGATAATGAATAATATAAGCTTTAAAGAATATCATTCATTAACAATTTTTGTTTGTAGAGTAAAGGAATATTTGCTAAAACCGTACCAACTAATAATATTGCTTACCATAGTCGTTACATTGCTCCATCTGGTCCAAAATTGTTGGAATACTTAAAGAAAGTTATCCCTCGACCAAAAAAACGCAGTAACCGTTGGATAAGCACGTCTGTTCCAAAAAATGAATGGGATTTAATGGAAGCTCGTTTTTCCTCGGCGGAATATCATACGAATAATCTCCTTAATTCTGTTTTATTTGAAGAAGTATTAAAAATGATACCAAATAATGCTGTAACCATTGAAATCTCTCCTCACGATTTTGAGAACATCATTGCACAGCGATATCATTAATTTATCATTAACAAAACTTTAATTTTGTCCACGTTAGGAAAACTTTATAATTTAGGGTATCCCATAACGCCAGGAAAGCTTTATCCAAAAATTTCATATCCCGTTTCTAGAGGAACCCCATCAATTTCTTCTCATTTCAAATGGGAACATAGTGCCGATTGGTTAGTATATATGTTTTTGTTAATATTAAATACTTACTTTAATTCCTATTAAATATTAGGTATACCGGAAAATTCTGTTCGTTCAAAACAAACATTAGTTCAATTTTTCGTCACAAGTGGTAAGGCCCCATTTCATAAAATGGAATATACAAATTGCCACCATGTTGGCAAGAGCTCAAAAGCAACCAAATTAATTAATTTTTTAAATCATGAACAATTTACCATTTTATTTTATTTTAAATACGGACAGTGCCTTCCGCGGTAGACCAAATACCCCCAAACGCATCTTGCAAATAAATACATTCCTCCATTCATTTGATAGGTACGTGAGCTTATCTATAACTCATACGAAGCAACGAATTGGAGAACGTTCGTTTACCTTGAATTTGAAATCAGACGAATACAAATTTTTACGAGATTTTCAAATGAAAGATGATGTGATCATATCCCCAGCTGTCTATTTGAAGCTAATTACGAATATGTACTTAAATTTAATACTAAATAAGACTGACAAATCTTTAACGCTCCGGAATATTGTTATTCGCAATAAATTACTAAAAGCACCTAGAAACGGCAAAATAAGTTTTAGGATTATGATATTTGGAGGTAAAAAATTGCAGTTATATTATTTAGTTATAGAAGATTTCGTTAAAGAATATTTTCAAAAATAAAAATTATTTAAAATAATGTACATTCCTTAGGTACGGGAAAATTTGAAATAAGCACCAAAGAAGAATTAATAGCTTCTGGAATAATAGGCTTAACAGAAACTTAGAGAAAAGATATTTCTGATATCATTTTACAAAAAGAAGAGAAAGAAATTTTATCTAAAGAAGATATTTACTCGAATCTTCTTTTACGTGATTACAAGTATGGAGAATCTTACAATATTATCAGGGGACTTTCTAGATCATGTTCCAATGGTACACTCGAATGTAACAATGATTGGAGTTTATTATTAGAAGGGTTAATTCAAGTGCATATCATCAACAGTGGGGGAAATAATAAAAATATTTTGATTCCTACTAAGATAGAAAAACTCATTATCGACGTGGAACAATTAAAGGAACAAATACAAAGTAACAACGGTAAAGTTGTCCTTCCAAGTGTATTAATTAATTATGCTTAATTATCTAAATATTCAAGACTTTTCTTTTTTTCTAGCATTACCGGTGAAGTTTGAAAAAGTGATAAACATGATAGCTTGTCCAGGAATAACTATGACTGGGATCAATTTGATAGAAATAGTAGTCGACTACAGGGCTTGGAAAACAGTCGTGAATGAACTTAAATTTATTCAGAATATAAAGAAAACGGATATTGACGACGTCATTTTAAAAGAAGGAGAAAAATTAAAAAGAACAGTTGTTAAAAACCAAGAAAATTGTATCGATCAGCTAACGATCTGTTTACGAGATTCTAAATATGATAATGTGATATTTTTGGTTAGCACTATTATCCAAAATGATGTATTTGAGATACTTGAAGCTATAAAACGAGAACCAGGGTATAATAAGAAACTTCAAATTTTCGACCTACAAGACTCAACAGCACCAAGATTCTCGCTTCAAAATGAATTCTATAAATCGCAAATAAAATTAAATCTTCGTGAAAACGTGTTGTTGCCCAACGGCGTATGGGGCACGTACAAATGGACCCAATTACCAATGAAATCGTCTAGTTACTCTTCGCGTTGGCAAGCAAAAATGGATTTATCAGGTTCATTAGAATGGATGGAAGAGTTACCATTGATTAAAGGAAAAAATGAAAGTGTCGTTAAAGTAAAGTATGCTTCATTCGACTTAAATATTTACGAGCACTGCTTAAAAAATAACCTCAGTTTAGAATCACAGATATCTATGACAGAATATTCAGGAACAGACGAACAAGGTCGTAGAGTAATGGGACTAGTTAATAGTTTCACCATAAGTAATGAAATTTTATCTCATCCAGATTTAACTTAAATTATTCCAGACACTTTGAGCTTCGAAGAAGCTGCAACAATTCCCCAAGCTTATTTTGCAGCATTCTGTATTTTGCATTTAAATAGGTATGGATCTGATCAAATAAAAACTATATTAATACATTACGGTGCTAGCGACGTAGGACAAGCTCTCATCAATTTATCTTTATCGTACAATTTGGATGTTTATACTACTTACGAAACAGAAGAAGAAAAACGAATCATCGAATCGATGCAATCACGTTTACTACAATCTCATATTATTAATGTTAAAGAATATAAAATTTATATTAAAAAAATTACGAACAAAGACGGATTAGATTTAGTAATTGCTAACTATTCCACCTTGAACGATATAGAATCTTGTTTCGAAATTGTTAAAGATGAAAAATATTCGGTAGTGATTTACAATTCTAAAGAGATTTATTACAAATCGATACCACTAAATAATTTTTTGCAATTGATAAGTATGCACAGCTTCTGCTTACAAAACCTTTTTAAGTTGCCACAAAAAAGGATAAGAAAAATAGCGGAATTAATGAGAAAAGCTCTGCAAGCGGGTACAATAAAACCCATTGTATCACGAAGAATTAATCTTCATGGAACAACGGAAGAAACAAACATAGAGGCTTGTCAACGTTATGGAAAAGTAATTGATTATTTATTAAGTTCGTTTGAAAAATGAACGAATAATGTTATGAATAATGTATTTTTTTGCAGGTCCTGGTAAATTTAGAAGAAGAAAAAAATGTTTTCAATTTGATCCCTCAATATTATTTTCGTAATGACAAATGTTACTTTGTCGTTGAGTGTTTCAATACTTTGGGTAAAACACTGATCGACTGGATGATTGAGCAAGGAGTTAACAAATTATTCTTAGTTTCTAATAAGTCAATCCAAGATCGTGAAAAGTGGATCCTTAAATGGCGCGATAGTGGAGCAACGGTTGTTGTTCGCGACGAAGTTGATACAACGATTTTCAAAAATTTGCTTAAAGAAGCTGCTTCTCTTTCTGAAATCGAAGCTATCTTCGATTTACAGAGAATGATGATGGATTCCTCTATTAATTCATTGAAGTATTCCAAAATCATCAAAGTTCTCGATAAATAAAGTAGAAACCTTTGTTCGACGAACGTCAAATTCTTCATTTTCTCCTCACTTGATTTTCAGCAAGATGATTTAAGAGATCCCATTGTAGAAAAATTATGCTATCAAAGAAAAGAATCTGGGCTTCATGAATTATTTATTCTACTACCTTATTTAATTCCAAATACACCTACGGACACTCGATCGAAGAATAATACATATTATATCAAAATGTCATCACTTTTACAACGACTAAGTGCTTTACTCAGCACAGATGCAACAGTAATAGCTGTTCACCATCAAATAAAAGATAATTGTGACGATATCATCGATCTGGAAACTATTGAGGAGGTTATTCATTATTTTATTTATATTATTATTATTTTCAGGTTATGCATTTGAAATTCATCCGTTTTGCAAATCAGACTAATTCATTATAATCAAAAACGAACGATGCTTACAATTTACTTATTTCATTTCTTTTTTATTTCCTTTAATAAAATATTTTTATAGCAAAAAGAACTTGATTTGCAAAATGGCGAATTTGAAGTGAATCAAAATCTGTATATATAAAAGTTTTATTATCTTATTTATGATTATGTTTAATATTATTTAGGATGATATAAATTCGAATTGGATCCAAAAGAAGAATTGCATCGGTTCGAGGAATATTTGTACAGTCCGAATTATACAGAAGCATGAAAATTCTATGAGAATAATCGAAGAATATTTGAAGCAATGTTTAATATATATATATATACACTTAACATTGCTTCAATTATTCTTCGATTATTTACATATATTATATAAAAATATTAATTATTAAATTAGCATAAGTACCGTGTGTGTGTGTACAGATAGACCTTCTATAACACAGCATCCTATTACACGGTTTCCTTTCAAAAAACCTTTTTACAACACTGTACTTCTACAGTCGTGGCGAGGCTTACCGTCTTAAAGATACAGTGTTGCGAAAAGTATTTCTAATCTCTTTTTATAACCCCCATTTCTGTAATGGTTCTGGGCCTCATACAGTGATCCCAGAGACTTTAGTTCGTCTGATCGACACAGGGGCGTAAAATTATCGTACGCGGCAGAAAATTATCGTACGCCCCGGGAAAATTTGAAATCCGATAAAAATCCTACAACTTTTTTTTTTTTTTTTAGTCATCAAGTTCAAAACCCTATCATGAAAACGATAAAACCAGCGGTTCGCAGGGAGTTAGAAGACCGGATCACCGGATCGTACACGGATCGTACACGGATCGTATCGTGGTGGTGGTGGATCATACACCACGAATTTTGGATCGTACAGGACCTCAAATTATCGTACGCGTACGATAATTATCGTACGAATGGGATCGCTGGCCTCATACAACACGGTTTCACACAGCACGGCATTATCTAGGAACATATCTACCGTGTTATAGAAGGGTTATCTGTATATCATATTTATACCATAAAATACGGTGGTGGGAATGTTAAGATAAAAATAATGTTACCCGAAACTTTTGCATGTAACGATGCCAATTGTATGACGTGTATTAGAAACATTATGAAATAAAACAGAAATTTAGTCGAACTATCGTCGAGAAAACGATTTAGATAATTTCATTTACCTGTCGGTAATTATCTATAGATTTGTCGATAAGTTAAGTACCAACTACCCCAATCGACCAGTAAGTAAAATAGGAACTTACTTTTTTAAAAGAATGGGGGTGTACAAATCAAATATCAAAGAATATAATATTTTTGAAATGAAAACTTCTTAAGAATGTGTGTGATTTGAAAAAATGAAACGCGGTGATATAGTGGAAAAACGAAACCGCGGTGTAGTAAGAAAAGGAAACGTACAATGTAGTGGAGGAAAGAAACGGCCTTAATACTACGTAAGAAGAGAAAAAGAGACAAACATATCATTATTTATAAATCATCATTATTTATACAAATATTTGATTTGCAAACATTTTTCAAACTGTTTTATCATTTACCTTCTTTTTAATTAATTTAAAAATGCGCGCCTGTATGATTGCAATCCTCCAGACACACTTTGAAAATGTTGCTTGTGATCGCCATCTGTCAGGACGGAATTTTTTTCTGCCCGAAAGATAAGCAATATACATCATATTCATTTATACATGTATAAATAGTTTTTACTGAAAAAAAATTCCGTCCCAGTAGATGGTGCTCGCAAGCAACATTTGTGGCGGACTCGTATCTGCAGGCCACTTATCCAACAAATTAGAGACCCTGTAGGAGGGACGCGCCATACATATTGCTGGGGTTGCTATTGGCTGAAAATTGTGGAGGACAGCTTCCGATGCAACGCGCAGCCATGTTTATCTTTAGTATGTATAAATAACAGCTGTGGTTAGTTATGAAGATATAATACCTAGGAATCCTACCTGATTTATTAATATTGGAAATTAAAAACAAATTGTACGAATGATTAAAATAATTGTAAATATAATATATATAGTAGATAATTGTATTTATCAAAATTGTATAAATTCCTACAAGTTGTTGTGAAATTGCAAAATACTGTAATGCCTTTTATCAAATCAAACTTAATTGAATCTTTCTTTTTGAATTAATAATAATTTTTTTGTGTAACCTATTCTATTTTAATATAAATTTTTTAATTATCATTAAATATGGTTAATTTTTTTTTTGTATTTGATGGAATTCATTATTTCATAATTTTTTCAAACCAATTCACCACTCTACCCCCTACACTATTCACTATTACTATATACAATTTTTATACGATTTAAAATGTTTGATTCATTCGCGCGCAACACGTAACTACATAAGTTCCTGTCCCCCAAAATTCTTTGGCGCGTCCCTCCTACAGAGTCCCTAGGTGTCAAGATGAGATACAACTTTGATATTGTGTACTAATTACTGACAACTAGTATTTTAAATTTAAAAAAATATAAAATTTACTATAACAATTTAATATTATTATTGTTTCATATTTTCTTTATTTATACAAAAAAAAATTTTGTGTGATTAGTTTGAAAAATTTATTAAAAACAACGATTAAAAAAATTGTTTTTCTAACCAATATAACTAAGGTAATTGACTCTTGCAACCAGTTTTCATAAACTCGAGTAAACTTTTTTTTTCATTAATAAATATTTTATACTTTTACCTACCAATAATTTTTTTATATTTATTGATTCATAAAGATTATCTGAAAAAGCATACAAAAGCTATTTATGTTAAAAATAATTAAATAGAATTCAAAATAAAATAAAATAGGGTGTCCATAATTGGACCCCTGTCACTAATTGGTGCTTTTACCTTAGTGCACTTTTAAGTAACCTCATCCAACATATTTGCAACCAATTTACCTTTTCTCCATTAGTGTTTCTTTTTATCTGTTTTTTGATTACGTTTTGAAGATTTTTTGTTGAAACGAAATTCTCTCGTTTCATTTCATGTAAAATGAATTTATTATGTTTTCTATAGAGGATGAATCTTGTAACTGGGACGGGTAATAACTTCTTTTTAAGTAACAATAGAGAAAAATGATAAAGGAAAAAGTTATATGGCACATCACATGTCACCTTCCTATGACCTTACTTTTTTTGAAAATGCATCGATGCACCCGCTAGATGCAGTTGCACTTATTTTTTAAATGGAACTCTACATTTTTTTTATACCATTCAATTCCTTTTTTATATTCTGTGTAAAAAAGTATTAAGTGAAGGTCATCGAAATGTCAATAGTTTACGAAATATTTGAAGTTTTATATCAGTAATGTATTTTATTGCAATAAATGTTAGAATGTTCCTCCATTGCATTCTAAACATTTTCTAAAATGCTTTTTTACATTTTTCATTACATTTTTAATTGATTTAAATTGATATTTGAACAATACATTATTATACGCTCCTTTAGACCATGTAGGTTCATTACGTCTATTGAACATTCCATTATTCGTAAAAATGCACTCATCTGTTCATAAAATTTTTTCTGCAAAATTTTCCTTTCGTTGTACTTATCTAAGAAAAAATTGACAAAAACGCATTTTTCTATTATCATCCCCCACAAGTTAAGTGTGTCCTATCGAATAACGATATGGCTGTGTATTCACGTCCTTTTATATCAGTCAATGATTTAAGAAATTAAATACTAACTAGTTATATATAAAAAGTTTACATTAAATTAAGCATAAATTACGTGATATCTAATTTAAAAAAAAATGGACTTACACCACTTTCAAAATAAAATGTCCATTTATTAGTAACATTTAATGCACAACCATCGTGATATAACAAAAATATTACAATGTGTCCTAAAGGTTACAATGAATATATATATATTAGGGTGGGTCAAAAAAATCAATTATTTTTTTTTACAAGTTACACGGAAAAATGGGTTGCTAGACACCTTCAAGAAATTCTCACCAAATATGAGCTCTTAATTTTATTAGGAAGATCTTTCGCATCGCAGTTTTTTATTTTTTTCTCAGTGCAATAGAATAAAATTCATACTGTCTAGCAACCCATTTTTCCGTGTCACTTGTAAAAAAAAAAATAATTGATTTTTTTGACCCACCCTAATATATATATTTATTTATTATACATATACAACCATCGGAAAGTCTTACGAACTGGAATAAATGAGACAAATGTTAATTGCCTTTCATTAAAAACAAGTCTAACGATAGATTTCGATGATAACGGTACATCGATCTTTTTGAAATTATTATTAATTATACTGATCATTAATAATACTCAATTTACTTTTTTTAGAAATTCTAATGATAAACATTATTCCAACCTTTTTGGTGAGACCGGCGCCATGCAGTCGCGATAAAAAACTTGGATATAGTTTTTTATTTTCGTAATCGTTTAGATACTCATCGGCATCCTAAGGGTAAGAGATAAAAGATAAATTAATGCTTCTATTAAAAACATTTCTTCAATAATTTTGTATGATTTTTAGATGATACCAACAATGATTCTAATCATTTTGATTTGTCTCTTTTTTTCAAAAGAGTAAGCAGTGCTCGCTTTATAATTTTGATTTAATATTTTAATCAATATTATAAATAAATGAGCAAAAAGACAAACCAATGAATTTGTAGATCAGGATTTTCAGTTTGTAATATAATAATTTTTTAATTAATATATTTAATTTTAATTATAGCAAAAAATACGTATACCCATTAGCGTATAAGATTAGAAAACGCGATTAAAGTAGGGTGTGGAAGGTGCACGGAGACATTCTTTCTAGTTTAGGCCTTTGTACCCTGGTGATATGTATTATTTACTCCTTATTTACGAAAACATAATAGTAATTATAATTTATTATTTATATTTTTAATTAAAATTATATAAATATTATAAAAGATATTTTGCAACATAATTTAATTTGACATTTAAACTTTTTCAGAACATAATTGAAATGCATAATTATGGATATCACTCTATAAAGTATCCTCTCTATATAATATATATATATATATATATATATAAGCACTTATTACTAAAAATAGTAAATAAAACATACTTCCGTTTATTCTTCCATCTTCCTAGTACTTTTATCTTCAAATATACAGCGTTACTATTAATGAATTCTAGGACGAAATCTGGAGATTCGGCTGGTTGGCTGGATGTGACACAGCCGAATATCGAAATTCATCAGCTATGCCGACATCTTGCCTTCCAGGCGCCCAATTTTAATTTACTTCCAACAAGACGCCTAATCAACATTCAAAATTTGATTTTTAAATAAGAAATTGTTATACTCAACCTTTTTTTAGCAGCAGCGTAATAATTCAATTTCAAGGGGAAAACTATTCACGACAAATCCACATTTTTCCGATATTTATTATCACATCGGATTTTGGAACAATAAGATAAATCACAAAGGGTAAAACGTTACAAACGTATAAAGATCTCTAATGGAAATGATTTGAAATTCACAGATAATAATAAAATTTATATGTATATATATGTGTAATAAATAAAATTACCGAGACGTTTGTAATTAGAAAGAAGCTTATTTTAAAAGACGCCTCCACGAAGCTCGAGGTTTGCTAAAGAACTGAACGCGTCAAGTTGTTACTTTCGAAGAAGTAAAACTAGGAACGTAAGGAAGAGGAAAACGATGCTTACTGTATGTCGAGAGGGGATGAAGTTCCGTATTTCTTCGCTTCATTGGTCAGAATTAATCGTTTAGCTTCTGTCTTCTCCTTTAAACGGGCATCCTTTCTTTATTGTAATATTTTTTGATAATTAATGCCTTTTTTTCTAATCAAATAATAATTACTGCATACAAGCAAATATACAATATATAATTTAGTTAATTGTAAAACATTTGAAACAACGTTATATGACAAACAACGTTTTTACTAATTAATATTCAATTCAACCTACCGAAAAAAAACAATTTCTATCAAATGAAATTTCGATAGTGACGCAAAAAAAGGAAGAAAAGAGAAATGCATCGATATAGGTAGATATGGATACGTTGTCACAAGCGTGCGTGCGTGCGTGCGTGCGAGAATCCTTCGAATATCGCTACCAGTAGTCTCCAGCACTTCGTGACTTCCGCTACCAAGGAACAAGTTGCGCTCAACAGAGACTCATATAAGACCCCGACCGTCTATGACCGGATATGAAGAAGAATCGAGCTTCCAAATCGTTAGACAGAATTGCCGCCACACGTCGTGTCAAAACATTCTTATGCGAATCACGCGTTAACGTGTACCAAATTCTGATCGCAGACCAGTGACATCACACTTATTGTATGTATATATTTACTTGCGCTAATTTTCTATAAATATTCTTACATATCAGTCGAATATGATAAGAAGAAATTCTAAACGATTTATTATTAGATCTAAACAAATTTATCAAGTTACAGTACATGCAAAATATCTTATACGCATTATATTATTTTTATTGTTTGCACACTAATTGCTACTTTGATTAAATTGTAAGTAAATAAAAAGTATTTTATTGTTGAGAGGAAGAAGGATCGTATATGTTTCTAGAGAAAGTCTCCGAAAGATTTAGTAGCAATGATAGACTACTATCGTGGTCCTGATCGTGGTCGTTATCGTTGTCGTTATTGTTGCTGTTATCGTTATTGTCATTGTCGTTGTCGTTGTCGTTGTCGTTGTTGTTGGCACGGTATTCAAGAGACGAAGAGAAGAAGGAAGAAAAAAACCTACGGAGAATAATTAATCAGTAAGCGAAACACGTACGCGCACATACTTCACGCACGGACCTATAAAACTGTAGAAAATCGCACTAATACGAACAACGATGGAACGCACCTACGTGTACCTTCCATCCGGTTTCGAACATTGGGATCCCTAACTTTCCTACGAAATAAATGAATGTCAATAATGTTTAAAAAAAAATAACAAATATATTTTATATTATACTTTGATATTTTTATTTGTTCGATAACTGGTATTAACTAATAATATATTTGATTTATTTTGTTAATAGTCGCAAAGATTAGTCAAATTGTTTTTAATATACATTTCTGTAGAAATATTTTTATATATTTCAAGATAACTCTTGAGGTAAGTAAAGCGTACAAATAAGATAGCCTACAGGAAGATACAGGAAGGTACTAAAGTAGATACTAATTGAAAGACAAACGATTAAGAGTTCGAAAGAAAGCAGATATTTTCTTGCATAAAAGACGATTATCACTTGCATAACAGACGAATATTTCTGAAGCGAATAAGATTTGATCGGGTTTATCGAAAATAATAACGAAATGGAAATGAATAAATAAAGGAATAAATTTTATTGAAAATTGAAACAAAATATTAGGACGCAATAGTGGTAACAAGCGCGTGAAACGTTATTTAAAATTCTTTCTTCTAAGAAATCGTGGCCATTTGTAATATAACTAGTTGTTATCTGTTGCAAAAGTGTGAATAATTTAAATAACAATTAACTTCGATTTAGGTGTAGACGTTAACAAGTTACACCTGGTATATTCCTAGTCAACAAAGTATTTTACAGCTAGATCTTAATTGTATTGCGCTTTAATTAGTAAAATCTATGAGTTTCTATATTTCTTTTGTTTAACTCCATAGTGCCAACACATTGGCATAATTAACGCTATTATTGATAAAATCTTGTCCCATAAAAGTGGTCTAATGTCGTAAATCGTAATTAATATTTAATCTTGGCATAACTATGCAATATTATTTATAACCCAATCTATCAATTTTTAAAAATATTACGTGTCGATATTGATTTTCTAATATTTTATTATTTCTATTATATTTATATGTCATTTTTTGAATAAATCATATCAGAATAAAAGAACATAAAAAGTAGAACAACCAAGTAGATGGGTCGATCAACTAGGTACCAATTGTAATTGGCACGAATGTAGACTCTATTTAATTTTATTTAATCAAGAAAATCTTTTTAATTCGTTTAACTTTATAATATTCCGTATAATATGTATCAATATTGGCACGTCTCTTACAAAACAAGAGAGACTTCAAATATCACTTCCTATCTCCTATTTTACAATACGATTTACAACACAATTTATAACGCAGTATGTCGTGTATTAACGCATTCAAATTATTCTGATATTCAAAATAATTCAAATGTGCAATATAATATAATAAGTAAATAAATATACGAGACCATTTTACATACATTTTGTGCCGTCGTCGTTAAGCGCTACAATATTTTTTTGCAAAAATCTTACAACTATTTATGAACAAGATGTCTATTAACGTGATGGTATTGTTTATTAACTTATCGCAATATATGTTTAAAATTCTTTCTTTACTGCTGATTTGTTGTTAATAATTTAACATCCAAATATAGTTACGAATATAAAGATAATTTAATTTTATGATCAATTTTTATTTATTTTAACTTATTTCACCTTTGATATACCTTACACTCTTTGATAGATTATTAAAGATAAATTTAAAAATATTATAACAACAATTAAAACGATAAAGATTATAAACTCTATTTTCAATTAAAACATTTTAATTATTAACTAATACATAAACTATGAAATTATGCTCAAATATTATTAGGCATTTATTTGATCTAGACCGAAAAATTTAGATAAATGCATTTTCTGCACTATGATATTGCCATATCGTACCTCGCTTTTTAATCATATAAATAATTATGATTTTTGTTTTTTTTTCTTGAAAAAAAAACAATTAATTCGGTACACTAGAGGAGTTTAGATCCATTAAAATTCGTAGGAAGTGTATGTTGCAGTCCATGGTGTTATAACAGTCCATGGTGGAAACTGATTCAAAAATTCTTTAAATTTCAAAGATTTCTGGTATTTTCCATGCAATGTATGACCAGCCAGGGCAATTGATAAAGAAGGAACGTTTTCTAATGTAGGTGCCTACAATATATTAATTGATTAATTTCCATTATAATTATGATTAATAAAAAATTATAGACTTACATGTAATTCGAGAGAAAATGTATAAGGAATACAATCAGAAGCACAAGAATAATAAATAAAATAAGTTTCTCTGCCATTCCACATAGGACCTTTCAATGGCTCATTGTCTGATATACTCCACTTTCTTAACTGGACATTTTTGTACGGAGAAATAATTATACCTATGTGATCTGGACCTAAAAATGAAAAATCATTACTTTAACATTTAGTCCTATTTATTAATTATTAAATTTTTCAATTTATTAACACCATTACCTGTTACATTAAAGGTAAAAGTTGTAACATTATGTTTCATTATTTTTGATATAAGATCTAATTTAGTTGGAACATTTATAAATGGTGCAGGTCCTGGTATCCAACTAGTCTTCCTATAAAAACGTAAGTTTGTTTCATTATTATATATCCAAATAATATAATATAATAAATATATATTTTTATACCATAAAAATGTTGTAACGGGCATTAAATATGGTAAACCACAATATAGCTCATTCTCACAATCCTTGATCGTTGGTATGGCAGCATTAACTTCTGGTACCATAGATTGTACACTGTGAGGACTATTCATATCTAAATCAACCAGCCAATATCCTGTTCCAGAATATCTTAGACTACCATCAACATTGTAATATTGTCTTTGTGTGTGCTACATGTAAGAAAATACGAAATGTTTCAATATATTACAAATGTATATCTGCAATGAATTATATAAAGTTGATTTTACCGCTATCATAAAACGTTG
Organism: Polistes dominula; assembly: GCF_049000335.1. NCBI lineage: Eukaryota > Metazoa > Arthropoda > Insecta > Hymenoptera > Vespidae > Polistes > Polistes dominula. The sequence goes on from NW_028300951.1 coordinate 9,516,653, forward strand.
TGGCGCAGGAGATAATGGATTACCGCTATAAGGGAAACCAAGAGGTGTTAAAATTAATATGCCTATTGCTATTAAAAATATTCCTATTAATACGCTTATAATCCGTTCTGCATTCTTTATTAGGATTACTATTGGCATCTGAAAAAATAAGAAAAGTATTTAAACAAATATACTATATAAATATAGAAACTAATAATGAAATGACATTTTCATGAAATAATAATCAACTTACCGTAAAACTAAATAACAAACAAAATAATAAAGACAATATATTAGCCATAACAATCTCAGAGTTAAGACCACCACCAGAACGTCCCATTATGGGAATAAAAAGATACAAAGCACCGAGTGTTAAATAAAATAATTGCGTGTAGGGTAAAGTAAGCATTCCTATGTGGTAACAAAGCCATTTCCAGCCTGTAAAATTTCAAAATAAATATACTTATAAGTATCTTTTGACAATGAGACTAAACAAGAATAGATAGGATTTCAAATTAGTTAATACCTCTCCATTTGTAGAAATAATTAAGACGTAATATGTTTCCAATAGCAGAGAAAAAAACCCAATGCAATGGTATAAAACCAGAGCTTATCTTAAGTAAAACACATAAGAAAAGGATTGCCATCCACATAACAGAATATGCATCGCAATATATTTGATATAGAATCCACATAGAATTTATTTCCTGTAAAATTCAAATTATTCTACATACAGTGTGTTTTTTTTCATTGCCATTTTTACAAATTTAAAAAAAAAACATAAATTAGTTGATATGAAAAATTTTAATATTAATTCATTATAGTAATAAAAATCAGCCATTTACCTTTTTCTGTCGAGTTCCAATGTACAAGAATAAAATCATTGAGGTAAAAACAGTTGGACAAACATATAAAAAGAATAGCCATGCTGGTCTTACATACCAACTCATTACTTTTCCTAATTTCGTAAGAATTTGTGCAATCGTTGTACATGTAAACAATGATAAGAGCCACGAACTAACAATAACAGCGACACAAATTAATAAATGCTTTAGATATGTGAACTTCTTTACATCTAAATAACAAAATATAAATTCCAATCTAATAATCTATAGTTAATTATATTATTAACATAATTATATCAATATTTACCTTTACGAGCACTTTGCATATTCATATATACAGAATATATTCCTATACAAATAGAAAAAATATTTATTATGCTTGCAATATATAATGGCCATCTGATTACGAATGCACCCAAAAAATCAAAAAATACAATATTTGCTACTGCATTTGACGTTATAAATGGAAAATTTTCTAGCATTATTCCTCGACAAAAAGCAAGAATATTATCTCCAGTTCTCTGCAAAGATCCTAGTGGAATTTGATCGACTGTATCAAACTTTGTATGATAAACATAGCCATTGGTTGACCAAGCAAAATCTACACCTGAACAAAATATATTTAATATAAATATAAAGTTATAATATTTAATAATATTTCACTAAGTATTATATATTTTTAATGTAAAAATAAATTTTTAATATAAACATTCAGTTACCAGAAAGATTTCCAAAATCTCGGAATATTCGGAAATCAGTATCTCCAGGAACAATGCCACTTACGAATATTTCTTGCGCCAAGGATGATGCATATGGATATGGAACTGATTTAGAATAAATCTAAAAAATATGAATCTATTGAGATCAAATGAAATATAAAAAATAAATAAATATGAATTCATATAAACCTCCAAAATCCATGGACTATTAGGACCAGCTTGAAACAATAATTCTCTACCACCTGCACCACATGCTTCCAAGTTTATAAAAGTTTTAATCTCCTTAGCCCAAGGGTGTTGTGTTATAAAACCATGTGAAGCCTGTGAAATAAAAAATTATATATTTTTTATCTATCATATTCCTGAAGTTTCAAATAAATCTAGAAAAAAATCAGATGTACCTCTAATAAATTTTCCTCTGCTCCATTAAATAAAAAAACAATATTATGCTTCAAAAATTGTGGACTGTAAGCCATTACGCGTAATATTTCTAACATCACAGCACATCCAGCAGCATCATCGGAACCACCTGTAATTATATTTTTTAAATATATATTAAAAGAAATGAATTTTCCTTAAAAAAAAAATAAAAGACATTGATATTTACCTGGACTCTCCGGAAAGGTATCAAAATGACAATTTATCAAAATACTATATCTTGCTGGATTATATGGCCCAAGTTTAACAATAACATTTTGAACATTTCTATATACATTTGTCATGCCGTCTAAAAATTTCAATGGAAATGATCCACTATGCTTAGTAATATCAAGTGTAATTCTATGACTTTCATGCGTATTATTGATTATTTCATTAATTGTCGTTTTTAAATATTTAACAGCTAATACTTCATTCTCATAACTTCCAACAATTCGTGGACCAATAGATGTAAGATTTTTTATGTGATTACGAGCTCTTTCAGCAATAAATCTATTAGGATAAAGTTTTTCATTTTCTATCGTACAAGGTTCTGGTAAATTTTTCTCTAACACAATAATAATGAAGGATAAAAATAGAAAAAAAGTAAGGACAAAAAATAAATGTGGAGTTTCATTTGGCAGTATATCTTTTCTCTTAAAAATAATTCTATTCTCTTCTGAATTATTATCCAAGAAGCTGCGTGAAGTATTTTGACGCAGTCTGACTCCATCTTTCTGAAACTAAACATATTTTAATATATTTATTTTAATTGCATAATAAATATATATAGATAGGTTAATAAATAAGTAGACAGATTAATTTGAACAAAATAATCAACAAATAATATCAAATTACTGTTAACTAAAATATTATAAAAATGGAAAAAAAGACTTACCATGGTGTCTTATATTTGATATTTATATAATATTTATCGTATTTTATATGCGTGCAAAATTGTAAAAAAACATAGAAAAAAAATATAAGAAGAAATTGACGTAAGATATGTTGTCACGTTACTTTATTAACTGCATAATGTTGCATCGAAAGCAACGTTTGTGTCTTTTAAATTAAAAAAACCAAGTAACAAAATAAATTTCTTTGTATAGTTCTTCTTCTATTTATTTTTAATTACGAGATCAATTTGTTGCCATAATGTTCTCTATTTGTTGGTGACACGATTATTCGAAAACTGAGGAAATAATAAATAATACATTAGTATGTCGAATTTTTTTCTAAATAAGGTACAAAGGTGAATTATGATTATATCTAATCTAGCTAAAATAATACTTACTTATCTTTATTTATTATTATTTTGTTATAATTGGGCTCTTTTCATGTAATTTCTTCTTAACATTAATGAAATTTAAATCAGGTTATATGGCAGGCAAAGATTTGACAATGCCGATAAGTATATTCGATACTCATGAACCACCAATTAATAACAAATAAGAAAACTATTAATTGCTTTAGCCGAAAATTATAATAGATGTTAGAAGAAATACTTGCTGATAATTTTCGTTTATCATTTGATATTCATGGACTTGATGTAAACGGCATAAGTACTAGATACATAAAAGAAGGGATAAGAGAGAGGGAGAGAAAGTATTTTGTTTGGCGATAGTACCTATATATATATATATATATATATATATATATCGTGCATTTATGTGTATTATCTGGATATCTACATGCATAGCACACAGAGAGAAGAATGTTGTGTAATACGTGAATTCTAATTGATAATTCTAAATTATATATATATATATTTTTTTTTTCAAATATTATTTAAAATATATATATATATGTATATGTTTTTCGTCGACAAAATTGTTTTCCTTTTTTTGTCTACCTAATTTATTATAAAATATAATGTGCGATAATAAATCATATAATTATTTTCGCAAAAGTAAAAATTGTGTTATAATTAAAGTGTATCACATGTAATATAGCCTTTTAAAATCATGCAACATAAGCCTAATTATCTATAATTATTATAATGAACTTTCATATATAACTTAATAAATTACATCGTCGACATGTAAAAAACTATGAGTAATAGTGATTATGATTAATAAATCATAAGTAATGGAAGCTAAAAGAGGTTAACTGATATACGGAGGAAACGTGCCGATAATCATGCTATTAAAATAATCCTTGTGACATGTGATAATTTCAAGAAAATTCCCTTATTATTTATCAATACTTCCTTCTACCTTAATTGTGGTGAATTACAACTATAAAGATGCACATAATCATCATTTAATCATTTCCTCAATAATCATTGCTATTAAATAGGATAAATGTATTTTTATATTTTTCTAGAAAAAAAAGATACATTCGAAATAATACCATGGATTATGTGAAATATGTTTGACAAATAAATATTATAATTATACATTGATAATAATTTAATACTATTTTCATGCAAGTGAATTAAGACAAAATGTGCATTGACAAGGTGTTACTAAAAATGTAAATGAAAATTTGTAAAGCGTACAAAGAATTGTATTTAAGATTCATAGTGAGAATCAGTAAGTAGTTTTATCATTTAATACATACGTAAGTGAATAAATGAAATAGATTGAAATTAAAAATAACACAAGACATAATGTATGTATATAAATTGTAAATATGTTTATTGCTTTCTAGATGTAATTATTATTTCATAGATATTTAATTTAGGCGTGATCAAGAAAAAATGGAAAATATACTGATAAGCTGGTTGAACAAGATATTATTGTTATTTTGTATAACAAGCATTTTGTTGTGTTTAATTATTCAACAATGGGTTGAAGTTACACCAATACCTATATATATTTCACTTTCATGGACTACATTTGTCATGATCATGTCAATATGGCTTAGCTGCATTTTACTTAGATTTACTTTAAAAAGAACTGTGCCAATTAATATAGAATTTATTAAGAAATGGATTTATAAAAGACTACCAAAATATTTAGAATTGGAATATATGGACACAGAAGAAAAAGCAAAGATGTCCAAATTTGAAAGTGCATGTAATAACGAAGTACATGTAAAAACTACAGAGATTCATTACAGAGATTTTTTAACAAAACAAAACATTGTATATGTTGAAAACATTATAAAAAAAATTAATATTGACTGTATAGATGTTTGGTATAAAAATATAAGTATCGATAAAGCATTTCCTAATGAGGCTGAGACATTATTAAAAATGTTATTAATGAAAATATTCCAAAAAGCTAAGTCAATAGATAAATTAAAGCTTGCTAATAAACTGGCCGATGTAGTATTATTACATTTAAAAGAATATCGCAGGTAATTAAAATTATATTATGAATTTGATTAATTACATCTTATAGGACAATCTTAGTTTTCATCTTTTGTTATTTAAACTTAATAAATATTTTACAGAGCATTGCGTAGAGTTGAAAAGGGTACTTGTACAAATCTAGAAGAAGCATACAGATGTTTACATCCTGGTTCCCGAAGTTTACTGACTTTGGAACATATATTTCATCGTTTGGTTAGCGTTTTAACTCAAGAATTTTTGCAGTGGGAATTGACTAGTTCCCTACCTTGTAAATTATTAGTATCTATTTTAGCTAGAAAACTTTTGACAATGGTCCAAACGATTAGTTGTCCTAATTGGATGTTTGAAAGTTTATTAAAATTACTACAAAGTACGCCAAAAGAAACAAGCAAAGAGTGGACAAAAAATGATGTAAATAACTTATTATTAATAAATATATTTATATCGATTAAGTGAAACAATTCACAAAATAATTGCTATTAATTTTAGGACATTATTTCTATAGGATTGAGCGATGGTATAACATCTGCAGTGGCTACAGTAATTCCATGTCCACTGCAGCCTGCACTTTCTAATAAATCGATGACAAGATTAGTGCAAGAAAATCAAAATTCATCATCGTCGATCGATCTTGAAAAGCGGTCTTTAAGTTTGGAAGGTTTAAAAGTACAGCATAGGGGTCTTTGGGGAGACATAAACATATCAGAGGTGGACTCAGAGATCGATAATAACAAAATATCACCGATATATGAAGAACCAACAGATTTTGCCACAACTATTGCAAGACTAAGAAATTTGTTACAACAAAAGTCTACTGCAACTACACCATTGTAAGTTATTAATGCATTGTCAATATTAAAATTTTGTTCATTTTGAATTTATTATTACAGACGTACAGAGGAAAAATCTTATGTAATATATGAAGGTAATCAATTTATAAACTTATGCATACCGTGGACAGAATTTCATACGACAATCGATGGTTCACAGCAATTATTATATTGCATTCAATTTGATGATGTCGAGCAACGTGGCGTAGATTTGTTTGAAACTACAACTGCCACAGTTAAAAGACAACACTCTGATTTTGTCCAATTACATACTTCTTTAGAAGAGGTAAGATTATGTTGAATTAAATAAATTCAATTTGAAAATTAATCTATAAATATAATATTACTTGTTTCCCAGATACCATCAATAGCTAATATTATGTCAGAAATAGAATTACCAGAAGGTGGACGCATTGAAATGGAAACTTATTTAAGAAATCTTTGTACACGTTTAGCCAATGAATGTCCAACTCAATTGCGACATTTTTTGCGACCAAATAGTAATGCAGGAAAAAAGGCAGATATAGTTGCACCACGGTTTGATAGAATTTTAGCTAAAACAGTCAGTGGGGTATTTAACACTTTAAAAACAGTTGTGCCTAAATTTGAGTTGGATTCGGAAGAAGAAGTTATGCCATTGCCAACATTAATACCCTTATCCGATATACCATGGAGATTCGTAGAAGATATTAAGTCAGTGAGTAGATATATTGTTATATTGTATGAAATATACTATGCAAGATACTGTGCAAGATACACAGACATTATAACTGTGCATTATCATTACAGAAAAATTTAGCATATGAATTACAGCAGTTGGTGGCCGATAGGATTTATTATTGTTCCGTGGATACAGCATACGAAGCAGTTGATAGTATGGAAGGCAGTGGAGATTCTGAGTTAATGGCACATTGGTGGGACATAGTTAACACTTCTTACGATGGTAAGAACATTTTATCAATTTGACTTTAACAAAATCTATGTAATATTATATACTTTACAGAAGAAACAGAAGAATTAGATTCTAAATTATCTTTAACTTGTGTTGTTATCGATTTAATTTGCGAAGTATTGACTGGTATTGGAAGTAACAATGTGTTACAACAAGAAGCTGTTGTTCGATGGGCTAAATTATTATTTGGAAATATAACTGAACCCCTTATAGAGGTATTTCTTGAGCAGATAAAATACGACTTGCCATTTATTATATATACATGGTGATAAAAAAAAGGGTCCGATAATTGAAGGGTTTATAGTACTTATATGTATATAATTATTTTCAGAAAATGATTATGAGGCTATCAGACAGTTTAAGCAATATGTCCTTTACATATAATTCACAAAGTAACGTCACAACAGAATCTGCTTTACTTACAAAGGATAAAATATTTGAAATATTAAAACAGATAATACCGTGTGATATGAAACTTATTTTTGGAGAGGAAGATACACTGAAGATTTTTAAATATTTACTTACTTCATATGAGATAAGAAAAATTAATCTGGATTTAAATATGCACATTTTAGATGTTTTGATGTCACAATTACTGATTTCCTGTAGAACAAATCATGATGCATGTTAATTGTTGCATTTTCTGTAACTTGGTAAAACCGGAGTTTAAAAAAGTATAAGAAAAAATACACATATTTAAACAATGTATAATTCATGGAAAAAAAATGAAAAACTGTGTACCTGATCATGTATTTGCAATAAGAAATGCCAAGTATTTATTTAGTACTATTTCGTGCAGAGTAGCAGATAATAAGGATTATGTATAATCTGTAAATCAGTATATATCTCTCTGTATCAGTGTTTTATAATATAAATATTTAATGAACCATCTTCGTACAGTATTTTTTAATTGAGTTTTTATTACTATCAGAAAAAAAGAGAATTATTTTTTATATTATATGGGTTGGTATAATGTAATACCATTTAAGATAATATAATTTTCTTTATTATTATTCATATTTGAATGTTTCTGTATTGTTTTAACCTAATTTGAATAATACATCTGTAAGATGGTTATATCGCAATATTAATTTAAATGTTATAATCAAATAGTCTTTCTACAGTATATATTACGTATAACAGAGAACCCTAATGCATATGTACATTGTTATAAATTTAATGTAAAGAAGAAGCACATATTAAAATTTACATAACTTATTAATTCATATGAAGAGTAGAGTTAAATATCATAAATTCTTTAATCTTCTTTTGTTGGTTCACCTTGACCTTTTTGTTTTTCTAGTTGTGCTCTAAAATGACAATACTACACATTAATCACTATACATTTATAAATAATATAAAGAAAGTTACATTGTAGAGACATACAATCATAGGAAGAAAATAAGGTTAAGGTGAAAATATTTATTACGTGATATATACCTCAATTGTTGATTAAAATCATCTTCAACATCGTCATCGTCCCAATTATCCTCCCATACACTAATATCTTCATTATCTTCATCTTTTGCTGTCCAATCTATCAAATGATTCAGCGAAATAAAGGTTATGTTTCAATATATCTCTATATCCCATAATAAAGAAGTAATATATACCTTCTGCTGGGAATTCTTCAAATTCATCATCTTCTTCAAGTAATCCTAAATCTACTTTGGTTTTGTCGTTCTTGCCGTCTGTCATTTTACAAAATTTACTTTGACTTAATATCAACTGACAAAAATCACGCGTATAAGTACATGAATCACCTTAGAGCAGTGAAGTCAGATCGCGGAACATTTTTACCCCTTCTCTCGAGCCCAGCACGCCTCGCACACAACGAAATGTTACGTGTCGGTGTGTCGGGAAATCGAAAGAAGCCGAGGGAAGCCGAAGTTAGCTGCGTGACAGAGGAGAAATAATATCCCCACCACGCGCCGCGGAGAAATACATGGCACATTTAATCTGTGTACACGTACATTTTTTATGATTTCAGCTTCTTTTTATTTCAGTAAAATAGTAATAAATAATAATAATAATAATAATAATAATAATAATAAAAATGTACACGTACACTGATTAAATGTGTCCATGTATTTCTCCGCGGCGCGTGGTGGGGATATTATTTCTCCTCTGTTCACTCAGCTAACTTCGGCTTCCCTCGGCTTCTTTCGATTTCCCGACACACCGACACGTAACATTTCGTTGTGTGCGAGGCGTGCTGGGCTCGAGAGAAGGGGTAGAAATGTTCCGCGATCTGGCTTCACTGGTTTCTTATGGTGGGAGATCCCCCTCCATGTTGCATATATGTTTATATCGTGCTTGCGTCAGTGCTGTCAGATCGTGGGTAAATCTTACCCTCTCCCTGTGCCACTGGGATTGCACACAATTAAAGTTTTCCATGTCCGTGTGTTTGGGATGTCGAAAGAAGTCGAGTGTAACCGAAGTTGGCGGGCACGCCGGAGTGGTACACTATGAAAGCGACTCGTGTCGTCCGAACACATGGACACGAGTCGCTTTCATAATGTGCCACTTCGTGGCCAACCGCCAACTTCGGTTACACTCGGCTTTCCTCGAAATCCCAAACACACGGACATGGAAAACTTTCATTGTGTGCAATCCCAGTGGCACAGGGAGAGGGTAAGATTTACCCACGATCTGACAGCACTGGCTTGCGTACGATAAAGGTAGTTGTGTGATTTATTACAAAATTAATAAAATAGATGGCATTAAAAAAATTAAGTAATAAATAATTATTTACATACAAACAACTATTGAGATTTGTTACACAGATTTGTATAAATGATTTACATAACATTATTCATAATATAGTTAAATATTCTTGTTGCATTTTCCATGATTTTGTGAGGTTACTGACATTGTTAAAAAAATCAAATTAGTTTTTTCATGTGCATACAATATATATTATGTGTATATATATATAATTTATTAATATTATGTGTATGTGTGTATTACGTATGTATGTAATTATTTGTTACAACTACAGAGTTTTCATTTTTCACAAAATAGATTATAGTACGATATAAATATATTAAGTTAAAAAATAATTTATAAATTTAATAATGTTATCTAGTAAGTAAATTTGTAATACTTTTATGCGCGAAAAAATTTGTATATTAAACATTTATACATTGTAAAAGTAACATATATATTTCTCTAGTTTTATAATACTTTGATTTACTTTATTTATTAACAAACAAATGTTAAATGCTTTGTACTATTTCAGCATACGTTATACCATCTAATAATGAGCATATAATAAATAATGATACTGAGATTGCAAAAGATAATACTGATAAATATGAGGAATGTTAATATCATTTTTGTTATTCGCAGCAACAACTTGATGCTATAATATGTTATCTCAATAAATATTGTATAAATTTATACGAATAATAATAATAATAATAATAATATAATATATAAAATCAACTAATTAAAGACCAAAAAAGTGAGTAGTTTTTACTCTATTGTCACAGCATTAATATTCTATATCTTGAAAAGAATATGGTATATAATATAATTATGTAAAATGATTTTTAAAACTTTTAGACATTCGTTTTTGATCTACATTGTTAATATTTCACAGACTTGTAGCTTTGGTTTCACTATTTTTCTATTGTAATCCATTAAAATGTACTCCCTTTTAATAGAAGCTTTGAACTTCTGGGCTGCAAGATCTTGAAGAAGCCGGTGTATTTATGTCCATGCAAATATTTGTGTTACACGCTGGTTTTTGGGATTCCGATATTTCAACTTTTTGATTAGTAGGGTTCTCATCGTTTCTTATTGCACATATTATATCCGTAAGAGCAACTATATAATTTTTGGCTAATGTAAGAGTTTCTATTTTGGAAAGACGTCTTTCCTTAGTAACATGTGGAATTACTTCGCGTAGAGACTAATAAAAAAAAGCAATAAACATTTTTTAACATTGCATATATCTTTCAAATAATCTTACAATAATAATAATTATTATTAATATTTATATTATTATTATTATTATTATTATTATTATTATTATTATTATTATTATTATTATTATTATTACGAAGGAAATCAATATTTACCTGAAATGCATCATTCAAACTATGCATTCTCATTCTTTCTCTTTCATTACTTTCTAATCTACGAAGCGTCCTTTCTTTGGATGTAGATGTTCGTGGAGACTTTGATAATCTAAATTTGTCTGATTTTTTGGATGTTCGACGTACTGTACCGCTATCTTGTACTCCTTGTCCAGTCCACTTTGCTTCCCAATTGTTTTCACCCGTTACTTTAGATCTCATTATATGAAGAAACTGTATTATCAAATGTAAATTAATCTATACTCATTTATTATATCATTTAAAATTTACTTAATCTAAAAATTCAAGTATTGAAGATCTTAATTTATTTCTAATATACTTGAAAGCTTCGCAAAATTAATAAATAATGAAATAATAAGATGAATATTACATAATTAAAAAAAAGAAAGGAAAAGAAAACAAAATGCGATATAATTTATATTAATATTAATATTTATATTTATATTTATCATATGAGAAATTTGTAAAAAAAATAGCACTATTTAAAGTAACGATTTGAAAATGATTGTCTATTTTTCCAATATCTTAAAGAATCATACCTTATATTTAATTTAGTGATGTTAAAGAATTTGAATCGCTGTTCGAGTACCGCGTGTACTTGTTGAGCCACGCTGGAAGACTGCCGTCGCGACGTCGGGGTGCGGTCGGCGCCACCTTCCACCCTCCAATATTGCACCACCTACAGCGTGGCTTATTCTTTATCATTAAATGACAGAATTTCTTTTCACTAACTACCTATTAATAGATCAAACCAAAATATAAATTAATTTTTTTATTTTCGCCAAATAATTAATCGAATGTTGTTTTGTCCATTATTTAATTATTAAATTGAAGTAAACGATATAAAAGAAATTAAAGAAATGCAGGAGTTCAATGTTAAATAATGAGTCAGTATTTCGTTTATTTTTTATCTCTTCAAATGATTTCAACATGATTCTTGCAATAAATCTTTTATCACTAATGGAAAAAACAAATGTAAGATGCAAGGAAGAATTATATTTTTATTTTAATTGAAATAATAAAAAGAATACGTTTAAAAGGACACCCAGTATATATTATAGCGTTCGAAGTGTTTATATGTATGTGTCGTATATATGAGTGGCTACAGGTGGGCGTATGACGTAATTCGCCCACGCGGAGTCTTCTATTTGCTTATTACCGCTTTACCACTAACTACACCAGTCAAGAGTGTGTATGAAAGAAAGGGTACGCGCGCGTTAAGCTAGGGGTGATTTTTTATTTTTTCAAATCAAATGAATTAATATATATATAAGAAAAATTATTGATATCTAACAATAAGATAAAGAGAAGAACATGAGAGGGAGGGAGAGAAAGAAAGAAAAAAATAAAATAAGGCATCGTATAATTTGTTTCTTTTAGATATCATATTTTTAGGATTATTTTTTGGCAATAAACTATCAGTAAGCTATGAAAAAATATTTTATTACTTATTCTCCAGTTTTACATTTACCACAGCATGTATTAACGCGTTTCTCTAATTCAAACTCTTTATGATTTGGTGTCCATGGACCTAAACTAGCCGCAGAGTAAAAATCCATAGGATATGCTTGATTTCTATCATATTCGGCCATTTCCAGGGCGACCGCACCTTCGTAAGGTGTGAGAAAAGGCTTATGGAATTGAGCACCCCAATCGATGCTGAGACGTGGACATGCAACCTTAAACATTACAACATCTCAAATTAACAAATATCATATTTGAAAAGAAATCTAATTAAAATGAAGCGTTATTTAAAAAACTTTCTTCAAAGTTTTATGAATATACCTGTATAAAACTATCTACGTTTTTGAATAATTTTATTTTATCTGGGAATATTTCGGAAAGTAAAATAATAATACTTTCTTTTCCTAAAGCTTTCAACCTATTTTGTAATTGATCCACAATTCTTGGATGTCCCTGACGACCTAAAGTCCCAAGTATCACTCCAAATATTTGAGCATTCTTTGCTATATTAATCGCCGAGAGTCTTGTTTCACGCATTTCTTTGTGATCATAGAATTCTTCTGTCATTTTTTTTTCGTAAGGATCATATCTGAATGCTCGCAAATTTGGATTAGCAATCATAGCAGCTTCGAGATGAAATCTACCATCTCCTATATAGACTAAAGCATCCGTGCAATGCATTTGTGGCGCAGTGCAACCTAAAATCTTTAATAATGATTTATATTAATTTGATATATTATAATAAAGTAAAATAAAAATATAAAATATAAGGATAATTACTTCGCCTGGGCTCAATGGTTTACTCTGTGGTATAGTAACTTCATATCCATTTTTTTTTAGTTCCGTTGCAATTGTTTGTAATGTTCCTACAAACTGTATCGTACTAACAAGTGAAATTTTAGAAGTAACTAATAAAGATGCTTTAATGCTTTCTATACAATGTACAATGTCAATACTTATATTAACAAATACATAGAGAATTTTAATTCCAATAGTTTGATCGATAGGTATTAGACAAGAGTGTCCATAATGAATCATAAAATCTGCACCTAATGCTCGAGCTGTATAATCATCTATGCAACAAGCACCTAAACAAACAGAAGAATATTAAATAATAATTAGATTAATAATAAATAATATTCAACGTTTATTTGTATAATTATAATCTTTTACCATATGTTACATCAGCCATAATAATACTTTCTGCATCCGTAAAATTTTCAATAATATCAGCTATAGTTGTTGCATACATTAATAATCCTTCTGGCATTTGTAAAGCGACTCTTTTCGCTTTTGTTTCTTTGATTCTCCATATCGATTTGTGTATTTCAAAATTGTAATTATTAGGCAAAGCTGCAATGGCTGCATTCAATAATGGATCATTCAAAAGTTCTTGCGGTATCTTATTAACTTTGACTGGAGCTTTAAATACTTTACGAATTGGTTTAGCCTTAATTACAACAGCAGATTCATATTCTGCGATCATGATTAAATGATATGCTTTTATTCAGATATTATGTCATCATTATAACTCGTGTCATTTTACTTCAATTAAATATTTATTAAATATACATTAGTTACTACACCTTAGAAATTTAAAGGCCATTCACGTGTCTGAAAGTTTAGTTATGATCAGATAACCTTACCGATATAATAATATTATAATTCTTTTGCCAAACGTCAGTATCGCCAACTGAATAACCATAAAATTTCTAAATTATTTCAATATATATTTTGAAAAATAACCAAACGAATTTCATATAGAAATAAGGCCATTTCTTAAGCCACATACGTATTATTATTTCTAATCTACCGATTTGTAATATTACTTTCTTTAATATTTTACATATTAATAACAGAGACAAATTTCAATTGTATTATTGAATTTTTGATTATGATCAAAAGATTTATGATTGGCCAGAAAGAAAGAGCTTCGTTATTTGCTGCTACTCTTGCTCTCTCTTACGGGATTGGCTCAATTCAATTTCATCCGACTCTGCGTGGTAGCTTCTTGTGTACACTTGCATATTTATACATATATATAGATAATATGGATTACGATAGCGGTGTGACGTTGATTTAACTTTTCATTTTGTTATAATAAAATAAAATTGTAAAAATATATAAAGGTGTAACTGTTTTGTAGTGACAAGATTCTTGTATGCTCTGTCTCTTTCCTTTGTATTTAATAATGATTTGTCAAAATCAATGCTGCATAAGCCATTTGTAGAATGAAACGCAGCATCATTAAAATGACATTAAATCTGTCACTCTTTGAATACGCTATTTGATAAATTCTATTGTTATTATAAATTTTACGATTGTGTGTGTGAAAAGATGTCTGCGAATAGGTTATTTAATGCTTACGTTATTTTAATATGGGTTTTCTAAGTTTTCTTAATATTTTCTTTATCACATAATTAATGGTATTTATCATGAGTAATAACTGCATATGTAATTTAGTCAATCTGACAAGCTGAATCAATTGTACTTTATAATTATAATGTACTTTAGTATTCTTATGAAAAGAATAAAGTGGTTTTAAGTGACATTTGTAAAGAAATCGTAGTTAGTGACATGTTTGGAACATCAGTTTTGTGCTGTGTAGAAAGGAATGAGGTTTCTACTGTTGTTTTATCTTAACTGTGCAATTTATCTGCATACATTTGTAACATTCTCTAGCTTACATATAATAGTGATTTAACGCTTAAAAATAGAACACTTCCAAAAATGCTGGAAGTAGGCTTACGTGTTGTGCGTGGTCAAGATTGGAAATGGGAGGACCAAGATGGTGGAGAAGGTCATGCCGGTACAGTGGTAGAAATTGGTAAACCACCATCTGGAAGTTCAGCTTCTAGTCCTAATCCTGCTGATAGAACGCCTGACAAGACTGTTATCGTTCAGTGGGATCATGGTTCTAGAAGTAATTATAGAATTGGATATCAAGGAGCTTATGATTTGCTTGTCTTTGACAACGCAGCTATCGGTGTAAAACACTGTAATATTATTTGTGATGGATGTAAAAAGCGTGGCATAATTGGTATGAGATGGAAGTGTACAGAATGCTCTGATTATGATTTATGCACACAATGCTATATGGCAGATGTACATGATTTAACTCATACTTTTCAAAGATTTCAAACTCCTACTTCTATAGAGTTAGTAATGTTTATTTATTAAAGTTATAATTTTTAACTTGTTTATGGCTTTTCTTTTGTATTCACTTCTAAATGTATAGAACTTTACTTCAATATAAATGTATATATTGGTGCATAGGATACAACTGAGTGCGAGAGAAGGTTGTACCAAGATACCTTTGAAAGGTATTTTCATCGGAGCAAAAGTAGTTCGTGGACCAGATTGGGAATGGGGAAATCAAGATGGAGGTTCAGGTAAACACAAGTATATATACCATATATGGTATAACATTATGCGACATTTCTAGATCATTATTGTTTAGCATAATGTTGTTTTTTTTAATAGGTAAAAGTGGAAGAGTTATGGATATTCGTGGTTGGGATAATGAAAGCAGCCGTTCAGTTGCTACCGTCACATGGTCTACAGGAAGTACTAATGTCTATCGACTTGGATATAAAGGTTGCG
This sequence comes from Polistes dominula, assembly GCF_049000335.1. Lineage (NCBI taxonomy): Eukaryota > Metazoa > Arthropoda > Insecta > Hymenoptera > Vespidae > Polistes > Polistes dominula. Next base: position 9,532,863 of record NW_028300951.1, read on the forward strand.
TAGATTTATGTTATATAGAAGAAGCCACTGCTGGTACCTATTATAAGGAACATCTTCCACTTCTTGGTCAACCTGTAATCGTATATCCAGACAGTAAACACGATTCTGTATTGAACAGAGGCAGTACTCCTAATGTTGTTGTTTCTAGTCTTCGTCAATCAACATTTAACATTGGAGATAAAGTCAAAGTTTTGATTCAAGTAGAAGCTCTTAAAGAAATGCAAGATGGTCATGGTGGATGGAATCCACGCATGGCAGAATATATAGGAAAGGTAATGCAAAATAATAAAATGTATAATTAAAATAAGTTAAATATATATATATATCTAACGTTGTTATATGTGTATTATTTTTAGATTGGGACTGTTCATCGGGTAACAGACAAGGGAGATATTCGTGTACAATACGAAGGTTGTAATAACAGATGGACATTTCATCCAAAAGCTTTAACGAAAGTAACAAGCAAAGATATATTCTCTCTTGGAGATATAGTTAGAGTAAAAAATGATTTAATTACGGTGAAACATTATCAACGAGGACACGGAGAATGGATAGATGTAATGAAAACAGTATGTATTAATGAAGTATCTTCTTTTATACATAACAACTCTTTACTATTACTTTTCTAAACACATAATTTGTTCTTTTTAGCTCATCTTACTTTTCAAACGTTATATCTTGAGTATACTTCTTGGATAAATTATTTTACAGGCTCTTGGAAAAACTGGAAAAATAATAAAAATATATTCGGATGGAGATCTGCGTGTAGCACTGGATGGCCATACGTGGACATTTAATCCTTTGAGCGTATCATTGATGCCACCTGGATCGCATAACATACCTGTTATAAATGAAGAAGCAGATAGGAATAGAGATCGATCAGGTATAATGGTGTGAAATATGAAAGAGATATTATATATATATATATATATATATATATATGTAATGAATAATAATTTTGTATTATTGCATAGTCAGTGCAACGGATAATGAAGTAGAGAAATTGTTACGAGATGCTGCTAGAGGCGAGGCAGGCGTTCAAGCGGTAAGAGAATTTTTGAAAAAATATCCCAGTAGAGTAGATGCTCGAGCTGGTGGTCCTAGCGGGGAGAAAAAAACTTGCCTACAAGTGGCTGCACACCAAGGACAGCACGACCTTTGCATACTTCTTCTCGATGCCGGAGCTTCTTTACGAGCGGTCGACGAAGACGGAGATACTCCACTACATTATGCTGCTTTTGGGTAAGTAAAGAAATTAGAATAATTAGTTTATTAATATTATATATTGTTATACTATATTGTTTGTTTTATTATTATATTGTTATACTATATTGTTTGTATATTATATTGTTAACTCTTTGACAGCAATCAACCAGAAATAATGGAATTACTTCTGTCGCGAGGTGCGGCTATCAATGCTGTAAATAATGGTAAATGCAGTGCTCTGCATGTTGCTGTAAATAAACAGCACGTTCAATGTGTAAAAATATTGTTACGTTATAATTGTGATGTGAATCTACAAGATTCATATGGAGATACGGCGTTACACGATGCTATTGGAAAAGACGCGCTTGATATTATCGACGCGCTTTGTGCTTGCGAAAGGATTAACTTTACTTTACGTAATAAGCGTGGTTTTAATGTATTACATCATGCTGCTTTAAAGGGTAATGCACAGTAAGTATGCAACAGATGGATAACTGATTGTTAATCTTTTTTCATAGTTAAGTTTAGATTGTGTAACTCGCGTCTTGGTTTGTCTAGTGCTACGGAAAGACTGATGACAAGAGCACGGCATTTGGTAGATGTGAAGAAGGAAGATGGTTTTGCGGCATTACACCTTGCAGCGTTGAATGGTCATAAAGATGTGGCAGCTACGCTTCTTTCTCCAAATGGCGGATGTGCAAAAGTAGATTTACGTAATAATAGAGGACAAACGGCTTTGCATTTGGCTACTTCGCAAGCGCATTGGTCTCTGATAGAACTGCTTATAGATTATAATGCAGACATTACTAGCACTGATGAAGATGGAGATACGGCATTGCATATTGCTGTAGCCAAAAGTCCGAATCAACCGTCGACTATACCGACGCCAGAATGTAGCAGAGATTCACCTATTATCTACGGGGTACTGTATTGTCTATTATCAAAAGCTTATTTGTTCCTAGATATATGGACAACTGTTAACGCGATACAACTATGAAAAATGGCGGTTTGTGCAGATTTGGCAGACTTTAACAACGCAAAAAACAAAATCTGAATTAGCATTGGCTTGTTTTCTGGTAAGCGTGGATAAAACTCGTACACTTTTGGAACATGCTAAGAATTCGAAAAATAAAACTCCTTTGGATCTTCTCAATGAGGACCCCCAAGTTACAGTGCTCACTAAACTTTTAAAATCATACGAATATCAAAGCAATAATGTGCAACTTGAGTAAGTACCGTTCTTAAATCTTCATTTTGTTCTCTTAAATACTTTCAAGCGCTATGAGTAGAGCGATTCGTATTAATGAACAATATTACAGAATAGGAAATAGTTCATCGTCTAGTTGTACAGAAGCTACGATACATCATAGAACTACCACATCGGAATCAGAATTATTGCGTGAAAACGTTCAAATTAATTCTACCGAATCTGCTAAATGCTGTAGTTGCCCACAATTTTTAATTAATTCAAAAGAAGAATCTCGATTCGATCCTAGTGGTAGTGTTCCTAATTTTGTTGCTTGTCCACATTGTAGAAACAAGACAAACCAATCAGAAATAATTCAAGGTAATAATATGCTACTGTAATATTCATATTAACAAGTTTAAATAATATATTTTTTTGAAAACAGATGGCCCAACGGCGATGGCGAATATACCTACGGTTAAAACAGATAAGAAAATAACAGATGTTTCATTGGAATATAAAATAAAAGAAGATAAAGGAGATGATGAGAAGGAAAAAGAAAGACATCTCGAACGATTGCGTTATTTGGAAACTAGGGTAGCTGATCTTGAAGAAGCTAATATGTGTAGTATTTGCATGGAACGTCGACGAAACGTTGCCTTTCTATGTGGTCATGGTGCTTGTGAACATTGTGCAGCACCTTTAAAAACATGTCATATGTGTCGTAAAACTATTACTAAAAAAATTAATCTATATTAGAAATTAAACTAATGAGATAATAATTAATGTCAGACTATACAGAAAGAAAAAAAAATAGTAAAAGTAGATAGACAATTAAATTCCTATTTGGGACTGAAAATTATAAATGAAACTCATTGTTAAGTTGAATTTCAAGTATTAGTTAGATTTGAAATATCTTTTTATCATTTCCTTTTATTTTTCTTTATTTAATTTTATTAGTTCAATAAAAAAATACCACCTTTTTATAATAACATTTAGTATTAAGTGAATTATTTTAAAAAGAGATTGGTAATTAATGTATGTAATTCATTTTAAATATTGCTATACAGTAGAATCTTCATTATATGAATGATGAATGCGTGAAGGTTTACGTCGTGTAAACTATCATATGAACGGTATTCCTACTATAATACTGTAAATAAACCAAAATATTATTTGTTTTTGTAAGACGAAGTTTACAATAATGATTCAGTTTCAAGTGACACTTGTTACTCTATAATATGAACAATTCTTTCAATTAATTGAAATAACTTATGTATACATAAGAACATCGTTCACATTTTTATATCAATTTATTGAAGAAACAAACTAATGTATTATATTATTAAAATTAAAATAAAAATATTAATTAATATAAAATAAATGAAAAACAGAGTGCATGTGAGAGAGAACGAAAATTGAATTAATTGTCCTTTCGTCTAACGTAGATTTTTCTATCATCAAATATATACAGTGCGAATAATATACAACTTATTATTAGATAAGTAATTATAATGTAACATTTGAACTTTTATCATGTTTTTACGGATGTACGGGATTTATATTGTCTTCAATAAATACTAATTGAAAAATAGTACAAAAGCAGATTGTTTTGCAATCTTTTGAAAAATATTTCATGTAAAATTTTTCTCTACTAATTATTTTTCGAAATTCAAAATGACTATATAAGATAAATAATACATCAGGAACAGTAAAAAGGGTCAAACAATTGTTTAATGAATTATAAATTATAATTATATTTAAGTAATCTAAAAAAATAAGGCATTTAAATACTAGGTAGCGCTGACAAGTATGACTACTAGCGCCATTAGAATCAGATGTAAAATACAATTGAAGAATTGTATTATATTTTCATGTATATTTTCATCTTGTACATTTTATGCGAATGTTGAATGATAGTACACGCGTAGTTACAAATTTCTATTTAAGTGAGTTAAATATGATCTGAAAAAAAGAAAAATTTCTTGTTCATTTTACAAAACGTTTGATATATTTCTGTAGATAGAAAAGGTGATATTATAGGTTATTTGTAACGCGTGACATAATAACAAAGATTAAATTGGTCAGTGATAATGACAAACAAATTTAAAATTTTCACTACCTTCGTCCGTAATTACTCAGCACCAAAAAAGTGGGAAGTAGATGAAGTCAGATATGGAAACATTAGATATTATCCAAGGTATGGATGGATATTTACACATAATTTATATCGATACATAACGTAACGACAATTTTAAATGGTTAATTTTAGATCCCCAAACCATAAAGATCCTCCGATTGTACCATCGAAGCTTTTAATGGTTACATTGGTAAAACCTTTTGCTGGTAATCCATATTGGGAAAAAAATGTACTTAAACAATTGGGTATCCAAGAAAGAGTAAGAAATGTCATGAAATATTTGATAATAACTTTGACAATATACGTAGGTTGGAACTTAAATAGTGGCAACTATTTATTCACAACTGATACAAAAGAGTTACATGTTTGCACCTGTTACTGTCCTTCAAAATAGTCACCAGCGTTGTATAGAACCCGTTGCCAGCGATTTAGAAGGTGTAGTATACCGTTAGTAGAACCTTTTCTGTTGATGGTGCGAATGGAGTGGTCTACTGTATATCGAATCTCTGGAACCAAAACTGAAACGCCAATTGAATGAGTGGCGTCATTATAGGTCGCCACGAAAGTTGAAAGTGCGTCAGAGCCTCAGTATGGTGAAAGTTATGGTGATTCCACCATTTCCATTTCGTGGCATTCGTTTCAGAACTGCTCCAGAGATTCGACAGGCAGTAGACCGCTCCATTCGCACCATCAACAAAACAGGCTCTGCTAACGAGTTCTACACAACGCTGGTGATTACTTTGAAAGACAGTAACAGGTGCAAACGTGTAATTCTTTTGTATCGGTTGTGAATAAATAGTTGTCACTATTTAAGTTCTAATCTACGTATATATATATATATATTTCCCAATACTATTATAAAAAAATAAAATAATTGTCTTATAGGGAAGAGTTCCGGTAATAGTTAAAAATATTCCCGAGATATGCTCGATGCTGTGGGTAGTTAAACACCTTGTGAAAATAACTCCAATTAAGCTACCCGACAAGTTGCCCGATCCGGATGTCTTAGGTGAAAGTTATCTGCACGAGAATGGAACTTTGTATGTCATCCCTAAGATAGATCCATTGCGCATAGAGAGCACCGAACAATTTATAAATAATCCCAAAAAATTAGAAAACGCAAGATTAAAAGAACAGTTAAGATTGCACTGGTTAAACGGTACTTTACCATAATGTGTAATAAAATGTATTAAATGTTGATCTTAATCTTAACAGGTAATATAAAAATAGTCATTGAACAAATAATATATTATTTATTCGTGTACCATTAATGGTCGTGCAACGATTTGTTACAATTTAACTTACAATTTATATCCTACTAACCATAATGTTGAAATTTTGTCAAACTTGTAGTTTGTTTGTAAACGGTACGATAGGACCCGATAGAAGTAAAGGATGCGTGCCGCTTTAGATCAGTCGTGCGGTCCTATACTCAGCGATATTAGATTATTTAATGTCTACGTTAAAAATGAAGAATAATAAAAGAAAAGAAAGTAGAAGAAGGAAAAAAGACATTGGAAAAATCTAAGTTTGTCGATGTGAATAAAATGGTTAATGGTGTCGTCTTATAGATTGAAAGAGAAATAAAAATTATTTTGCTAGGCCTACATCGCATCTTCCGGAAAAAGATGCATATACACGGGTGCATAAATAATAAGCATAGTAATAACGGCAAAATACGAGAACGAGACTCGTAGATCGTGCGCAAGTGGTGCGCTTGAAAATTGCTTATCTATCTGGAATGCTAACAAGTATCTATGCTGAAATCGCAAACTCGATATCCTATTAGTATACTAAGCTCTAGGAAAACAACTGTTGATATAGTAAGTAGATTTGAAAAAATTCTAATAACATATTATCATTTTTGGAAGTCCTAGTAAAAGATATAGAGACAATAATCTCTCGTTCGGTTTCATTCGACTTGTCTTATTTGAAATTTAGGTCGAACTTGATCGCCTACGACTTCGAAGCTTCCAAAATCGCCTGTCTCTGGACGTATGATGGATGCAGATTGTATTCTGCGGATTGGTAGCTTTTTCAGGCATATACATCTTTAAGAATTTTCCTGCTCGTTCTTCTTGCGACCGTTCGTACGTTTTGCCGCTAAGGAAGCTCAATAATTTCAAACTACGTCGTTTAATTCTCAAACGATTTAAGAAATTACTTTCCGACGTCGCTATAGTATTACCACCGTTGTTCTGACTATAGGATTCTTCTAGTAGCTTGTTGCTTTTGCTTTTTTTAATCATAAACTCTAATTGTTTTCTACGATCATGTTGCGCATCTAATTGTCTATATCTGCGCCTGTTATCGTCGGTTGATTCAACCGCACCCATCGCGATCGCGGCGTAAGCTTCCTTTTGCAATCTTTCGAAACTAATTTTTTCGGCATTTCTATTGCTAGACTCTTCGGCTCTCAGCGCGACCGATTCCAATTCTTTCAAACGATGTTCCTCTTTGACATTCTTCAAAGAGTCCGGCGACGTTAATTCTAACTTCGATCCTTCGTCAACGTCGGAGAGTTTTCTATGAAGATCTACAATTTTTCGTCGAAACTCTTCGTCTTCTTGGTTCAATTTCGCAAAAATACGATCCCTCTCGGTTGCATCGGAACTCGAGCTGACGTTTTTCAACGTAGTCGATTGCAACCTCTGTCACCACCATCCAACTTGATGTTTTCCACTTCCAGGCGAATCCTCCTCTTCGAGTAAAGGTTCGAGTCTTCTTCTGCTTAAGAAGCAACGAAGCGAACCGAGGCTACCTCCACCGAGTAATTGATCCATACTTAACTCGGGCAGGCCGCAATCCTCGTTATCGGATTCTTGATCGTGATCATCCTCCGTCGATAAATTCAGACCATAATTGTCTTCACCGGAAGCAGTCAAATTGTCGGTCCCATGTGATGAAGGTGGCGGTGGCGGAGGCGGTGGTGGTGGCTGCGGCGGCGGCTAGGGAAGTCAGGCACATCTCGGGCTAGTGATTCTTTGCAAACAAAGGGCAAGCGAGTCATGCAAAGGCGTGCGAAGCTTACAGGCTATATTCGATGCTTTTACGGAAGATACTGGCTTCGCCAAAAGATTTGTCATTTTTTGTCTTTTGACATTGTAACCGATACCTTCCCATATACGTATAATATAAATGTGCTGCTAAAAATAATTACCGAATGTGTTGTAAAGCTCTCATCATCTGGACCACCGGAGGTTGGGGTACCCCAAATGTCATCTCCTGAGGTTGCACCTGATGTAGTACCCTCTTCGTCGTTAGGATCAAGAGAAAATTCTGTCCTTTCTGGAGGGACCGGCGGTTGTAGAAGGTAACCACCGACTCCCTCGCTAAATTGCTCCAAAAGAACCATTTTGCTAACAACATAATTACTAGCTCTTGCTGTCCAAGCTCTCAAACCTGAAGGTGGTGATTCTGTTTCACGATTTTCATCGTCTCCTTGCTCGTCCAACTCGTCGTCTTGGTCCAAACTACTCATTGTACCAAATCTTCTCAAGGTTCTACATAAAATTGGGACGATTGTTGGGAAGAGGCGAGATAATATAGGAATGATCTCCTTGAACTTATTAGCTTAAATTTACCTGTAAGGTGGTTCCCCGTCGCAATCGAGATCATCTTCGCTTCCATCTTCCGTATTACCATCGGCAGAAACGTAATTCGGACTGTTACGTCCTGGACTATCGTGTAGGCCGTTTCTTAATCTATATCTCGCTGTATAAATATCTGGCGTAGGTGGCATAACAGATATTTTGGGAGGTAACGGAGAGAAGGGATCCCTCGGAAGTGGTGGTGTAGGGCAGCCAGACCTGAAAAGCAAAAGAAGAAAAGAGAAAGGAAATGTAATGAATTAATATTGCAAGAGTGTATAAAATCTTAAATGTACTTCATTTAATAGATAAGAGTTATAGATTATAGATAAGGCATATAACCTATGACATCGTCTACAGATGCTGATAGAACTCGTAGAATTGTCTTTCGAAGATATGTAGCTGCCATTTTTTCTCGCCGTAATGCTGTTGGATTTGACCGTACTTAAACTGGCACTCGAGGCTGTGCTCTGTTGCTCTACGTCCGAATTAGCAGTTACAATCTCTTCCGTAGTTTCCGTAATTTCTTCAACGGGCCTTTCTTTATTTTCTCCAGGTGCCCTTGCGGCTAACTCTTCGGCAGTCCATTCCTCGAGAGAGCCTTCATTATCGGATGGCGGTATTTGATGAGAATTGCGCACCCATTGGGCTAAGTGATTGTCCTCTCGCGTATTTTTCAAAATATCTACCAGACTTTCGCTCGAACGACATTCCTTTTCTTCCTTGCGCTTATGCGAGTCCCGTAAAATCTGCTAGGAATCGTATATTAAATAGCATATAAAAGGATTAAATGTCAATTTAATGCTAGATCATTATCGTACCCGCGGACTTTCGATCGTTTCTCGAACTTGAGTAAAGTTGGTGCTGGTAATCGGACTTTCTTCGGGACTGCCAACGCTCGACGTTCCACCATAGCCTGTATTTAGATAGATTCTAAAATACAAGGGATTAGAGAGTACTTGGATAAACGATAATATCTAGGATGTAAGAATGCATATTTTGTTTGTTTTTTACTAACTTTCTCTATCCGAGTACTCGTCGAACATGATATACATGATGTATAAACATGATATATCGACCAAGCACCACTCGAGCAAGGTGGCAATTATATTAATTACATTTGTGGCTACTCACATTTGCCGTTGCAACAAGTTATGCCAAACAGCTTTGAGCTCTGGACTGGGCGCTCTCAATATGATGACTCGTCTTCGAGGACGACTGTGAGGACTACAACCTCCGCTGTTGGTCACTTCTGTTTGACCGTTCTCAGAACTGCCATTCGAATTAATTGCCACCTGTAATCTGAATTCCGTTGGCCTCTTTCTGATGGTAAAACACGCCTCCGCAATATTGGCCAGTCGCAATGGTTCCTCGGTAACGAAAAGGACGCGATCCCTTGAAACGCGAGCAAAGACCAATAAATCGGTAAGAAGGAGCGCCCAGGATGGTTGCAAACGAGCACGACCTTCGACCTTAGCTAAGGCACCGCCAAAAAGCCTGTCGAATATATAGTATAGTAGCTGTATAGTCGATATGTTGAACGATTTGAGAGGACAGAGTCGACTGACCATTGCCTTCCTGGCATAGCTAAAGTGAACGGTTTGCATTTAGCAAAAACCAACCGCGACTCGACTTCCTGTAAACTAAGTAATGGTCTTCCGGTGTCTCGTGGTGGTTCCATCACGCCCGCATTGGCGGTAGCTTCTCGGTAACCTTGTGCCAAATCTCGAGCTTGTTGGCAATTCCTTGGCGACGCCAAGCTCAATAATCTCGTCATTTCTCTGAAAGGTGGAAATCGTTATCGACGTCCCTAAATATATAGCGATCTAGTACCTGTAGTGCTCTAATGGGAGCAAGAGGATTCCAGTGAGGTCGGGCCGCCTTTTATGAGGTACGGCAGGTTCACAGACCAACTTTGCAAAGGCCGCATTACGTCTGAGCGCAATGAGTAAGTAACAAGCCCATTGCAATCCACTGAGGTATCGCCTGTAGGCGGCCGTAATCTTGGGTATCCTGCAGAGATAGCAATCGACCCCGCCACCTTCGTCTCTAATCTCCTCGGATATCTTAAGCAACTCGTCTAGATTTTGAAAGAGGATCATGTAGTCCGCCGCGGAGAGAAGGTCACGCCTTTCGGCCAGCGGTGTCATGAATCTCGTGTGACCGCTCTTCAGAATCCCCCGGTATCTCGTCTCTCGTACCGATAACTCTTCCTCCGGTGGTGCGTCCGGAGCAAGATTCGGAAAAACCTGATCACGTAGACGTGCAAGATTTTCGTCCTGTCTTTTCGAACTACTACCAATCGAGAGACCGCATGCATTAATGTCCTTACCTACGAATGTTCTTATTTTTCAATTAACTGATCAGCTATTAACTAATCATTATTGCTTAGGAACACTGTCTATATATACGTAATTCATGATTTTGTTCAACGAAGCCAGTGAAATTGGTGCAGAATTGGTTAGATTTTCTAACCGAGAATAAACAAATCCTCCAAGAATACCAAATTCCATGCGATTTTGTCTATTATATTGTATAATTTTGTAGACTTTTAGAATTTGTTTAATTTTACTATTATCTTTCGACTTGCATGCAACAAGAGAAAGTATCGAACGGATTAGCTAATTTCGCATCTCCTACGATAGTCGCATTTCTCTTTCCTTCTTTTTACGTAAAAGTAACACCTACTTACATACATAAAATTCGAATAAGGAATATGGATGAGGATGTGACCATAAATAAAAAGAACAATGATTGTAGTTTAAAAGAAAACTTGTTGACAAGAAACAAATAAAAGATAACCGAATAAAAAAGTACAAACAAATATTGAAATGATAAATTGAGAGGAGGGTAACAAAGGGAAATGAGTATAAATGCAATGGTTGATCATCGAGTCACGCTTGCTTATAAAATATCGCGATAAGAAGTAAAGGATTTAAAAACAATTTAAATCATATATATATATATAATACAGCGGGGTACTGTCATCGAACTTAGACCAGAACGCCGGTACCGACCTCGGCGTTGAACGCGACAGCGTGCTGACTAGTGGGACCGATGGTTTGTTGAAGAGTAACATTCATCGAGCTGGGCCTGTGCTGCGAGGAATGAATGCCTCCCTTGCGATAAACCTCGAGAACGAGTTGATTCGTTGCCGCCTGGATCAAACTCAATATTTCGTCCCTTGGTTTCGTAACGACGTTCACCGTTTCGATGAAGACCACGTAATCGCCTGGCTTTAAACCGGATCTTTCGGCAGGACTTGCCGAATCTACGCGCTCCACGCGCGGCGGTCTGCCCCAGGATAACGAGAAACCCCATGGCACCTAGAACAAGTAGAGGAAAGGATACTTATAAAGCACGCAAGGAATTTTTTTTTGTTGGATTACACTTCCATACCTGATTCACGGCACTTTGTCTAATCAGTCTTCTAGTTACAGTACAAGGCGTCCTACCACCTTTCGCGGTAAAACCTGGATGTAGAGGTAAGCCGGTCAGAGGATCAACTGGTTCTAGTTCGAGATGCCTCAAATACGTCAAATCATCGTTTCCGGAATTGTTGTTATCTGATTCTCCATCTTTGGATAAAGGTGGCGAGACTCCACATTCTTGTGGTACTCCTGCATAAGGGGTACTTGTATTTCGGCTGGATCCAGATTCGAGCGGGTGCCATGTTGCTTCCTACGATATATTAATATTCCTTTATCAATCTCTTTCGTTTTTCAAGCAACCGAGAAATATCGCGTTCTTTATTGACGTCTCTAAAATGCATATCGATACAACGCGGTTATTAACAAAATTCAAGAAGTTTTAAAAGAACGCCGATAACGATAAAAGCAATGCAATAAATGGCAACAGCGATCATTGTTTGTTACGTTACGTTAGTGAGAGAAAAAAGGAACACTAGACAAATATAGTAAAGATCAAATGTCGTGTAATACTGCAACGAAGATTCGATGAACACTGGACTCGAGGAGGAACTATCATCGGCTTAGCCGTGACCTTAAGCGAGAAGACCTACGAATCGTCCACGATTATATTACACGCGTCGAGTAATGGTATAATTCTTGCTCTAATCGTATTCGCGCTTTTTCCTATTACAAATAATAACCGTTACCTTATCCTGAGACAGAGGTAGAGGTAAAGTCATACAGCCCAGCAGTTCGCTACGTCTGAAAAGGGGAAAAAAAAGAAACGAACATCAATATTTGATAGTAATATTTTGTTGCTTTTAGGTGGTACCAAAAGACACGCGAAGTCAAATAGGATTGAGGGATGAAAGAGAGGGTGAGACCATTTTCCTAAGATATATCTATGATATGCACGTTATAGCGGTGCGGATGTGACGAGAGAGAAATGCACGTGGTGATCCCGATGCGCATGCCTCGAGAGAATCGATTCCCCTCCTACCGCAAAGAACCCTCGATAATCTAGATATTAGTTTTTATGTTGGAATTGACCATATTGCCTTCAGCTTGCCAAAATAAAGCTGATATGAAAGATTTAATAAATGAATCATTTTCGTTCTATGTTTTATCTTTTTTCGTTTACGTACGATAGCAAGCCATTTTATAAGATTCTTCTTCTATTTAACGACAATTACGAATGAATCAACTGTAATGGCTAAGTGTAAATGTTATAGCAAGACAAATTTTATATGAAATGTCAATTGTTTTCGCGTTATCGTGCCAATTCTGATATATGAACAATTTTCCAATAACGATCATTACTATTTCCTCGAGCATGCTCACCTTGCTCGACGATCTCTGTGCCAGACCGCGATATCCAGGGATGTAGACTTGCTAATGAACTGATTAACCGAGCAGGGCAATAGCAAGGTCTCGTTAAAGGCGGGATTTGGTGTGGCTCTGTGAACTGCAGTTCTCTTGACGACTCCCTCGCCGTTGATATTTTTTAAGCTGACCTTGACGTAGGCGTGAATAGGTCCCTCGTAGGTTCTTCGAAGGTCCTTGCACCTTATCACTGCACGAAAGAAAAAAACCATTTGTTTGTTTTCAAAGATAAACAAGTTTCTTTCTTCTATTCTATCGTTAACCCTATCGATTCTAATTGTAAGCCTAAATCAATTGTCCTAACATACAATACAATAAAATTAAACGAAGGAAATTTCGTATATGTTTTATATAGCCTACACACACCGAAATGCACGGTACACACCGGTACACACCAGTACCAATACCGGTACCACGACCATTAATTACTTCAAAAGGCACTATTTGCGTTTTGCGTCATCCGAGCAAAAGGAGAATTAGCCGAAATTCCTTGTATAAAACCGATTGATTTGGTATACTATGCACACTTTCACAATCTCGCCCCAATAACTTAGTCGCGGAAATAAAGGGAGGGAACTAACCAAAGTTAGGTTTGAACACGATCCGAATTCAAGATTCTCGACCTTTTCTATGTTTATTGAGCCTACTAACCGATATGAAAATTGTAGGAGGGTCTTTGGGTTACTGGCACAGTATTGCTATTTTCTACAGTGCTAAGTGATAAACCCCTTCTTTCTTTGTCATGTGCGCATGTCCCGTTAGAAGTACCGAATCACCAATAACGTATCTAGAAACTTAAGAAACCCTGTCTTTTCATTATTTTCTACTCACCTCTAACTTGTATATGATCGGCAACAAACGAATATTCGATCTCGATGGATCCACGACGATCGATATCGGATTTAGATGGCTCACTTTCCGGACTATATTTCAAGCATCTTCGAACGGTTGCGACTAACGGAACCTCTGGAGTATTATTAGAGGTCGGCTTTAAAATTGAGTTTGAACTATGATTGTCCTCCGTCAAAGCTGATTTAGGACTTTCAAATTCCCACATATTGTTTTTTACATTATTTCCCGAACGATCGTCCAATGTATTTGAAAAAAAGACTGACGCGTTCGAAAACTCTTCGACGTGTTGTTTGTCCTCCAAAATTGAGTCCAAGTCTGTCTCGAGAGTTAATTTCTTTACATTAGGATTGATTGCTTCTATTCTAACAGTATCGTCATTTTCTATCTTTGTCGATACTTGCTCGGAAGTCGAATTAATCATTCTTTTCGGTCTTTTACCCTCGAAAACGCTCTTCTCTTTCCTCCGTTGCTGACGCTTTCTACGTATACCACGTTGTCTTTTCAAAGTGAACTCTCCGTTGAATTCGTTCTCGGTTGGCGACGTAAAAGACCAAGATATGGGCGAAGGATCCTCCAAAAGCTGACTCGCCGAGGATATTGAACCATCACTCTCGTCTTTGTTCTCGTCTTCTTCTCCGTGGCATTGAACGATCGTTTCATACGTATGATCCTCTTCTTCCTCTTCCTGTTCCTCTTCCTCTTCCTCTTCCTCCTCCGTAGTAATCGTACAACGAGTTTCGAGTATCTTGTTTCTTTCCTCGATGTCGTTGAAAAGAATCTCCGCAACGGTTTTCCCTCCGAAATTCGTTTCCTTTTCTCTGCAAAGGTAAAACATACAAAACGATATAACATCTTTTGTAATGAGAAATGTCATTAAATAGTTGCGACAATAGGAGCATATCTTACCTGTTTAAAACTTCCGTAACCGTATTATCCATATTTTCAAATTTAGGTAAATCTTGATCTAGAACTAAATTTGAGAGTTTCCCGGCAAGCGGAGTTTGCTTCAAAGGACTAGCGACTTCAACGACTTTCTTGTAATACGGAGTTCTGTTTCGAGGATTGATCTTTGAAATTTTAGACAGTTTCGATTGAAAATGTCCCTTTTTACGATTAGCTTCTTCCAATTTGATTCTAAAGTTATTATTTTGGGTATACGTTCGAGATTTATCTAATGGCACTGATTCAACTTCCATCACATCTTCGGGACTAGTGGCCATTGAAATCTGATGAAAAAAGTCCGATACGTGGGATTGTAAATTAACACGCGCTTCATTGACCATATTTTGCGGTAGCTCAGTGTTGCTTTGATCGATTGCAAACGATCGTTTGTTAGATCGATTTTTTAAGAACAAAGTTGGATCCGTTGGTAAAGTTAAAGCTGTCGAACGTTTCAATCCACTTGGGAAAAAGGTCAATGGTCCAATGTCCGCGTCAACTCGCGGGGTACCTTGATAAAAGTTCTCCAACTTGGGTGATCTTTCCAATCGTTGAGAGAGCGATTGCCGTTTGCCTGTCCTCACATTGGTTTTCGTAGCCTTAGAAAATAATCGAAAACAAAAGTTCGATTCGATTATTATACTCGAGGACTCTTTTTTTTCCTAGTTGTCGAGATAGATTAAACTTACTTGAAAATAGGTCCTCAAGTCACTGGCATGACTACGACATCGTCTACGACGAACTGGTGTAGGTTTGATCGAAGCATTTTGTAGGTTCGATGAATTTACGTGCCTGTTTAGAATACCGACGGCCGGTGGCGTATTCGACAGATCTCGAAAAGGCCTACGGGCTGGTTCGTTTAAAGTATGGGCTGAAGTGTGGGCCGAAGCATGGGGCGTCGAGCTACTCGCTGACAATGATCTCGAGACTGTCCACTTGAGCATCTTTAAAATAAAATATGGAATAACGCGTTCGATCATGAAACAATGGGTTACACCTGTCGCTAAGCGTAAAGGAAATAACATAACAGGTGACATAGTCTAACAACTGCAGATACCCAGAAACCGTTTGACGAATTAACATTTTTATTTATGAGTCTCGTAAAAGACAAAAATCAGGATGCAAATACGTTTCATTTATTCGTTCTTGGTCATTCTGGTCTGACCGTTGATTCGATTAAAAAAACATATGTATTTATAAGCATTCCATCGATGACTAAAATAATAGACAAAAAAATGATTACCGACATCAGGTTTTCACTTTTAACGGTTCCTCAGGGGGGTAAACGCGACGCATTGTTAGGTAAGTATAAAAATGCATTCATTTGCATACAAGCTGTTGCTATGCTGCGCACGCGTTTCTGTCCTTTAACACGCACTATTTCGTTCTCTTTCTCCCTCTCTGTACCACATTGAAACACATAAATACGGGAAAGTGAGTAGTGCCTTACTGAACACGAACGACTACGCGTAAAACGATGGAAAGCACCTGCCCCTAAGGTGAGACTCACGAGGACAGACATAGGGAGGACCATCTGGCTTTTGTAAACCTCCCTCCTATGAGGTGCAACTTCAATAAACGTCGATATAACTAAACTCAATTTTTTATCGAGATTCATTATTATTATTTATACTTATTACTTTATATATTTCTATGGGAAATATTAATATTTATTTTTCTAGCCATTTTCATGATTAAACTTGAAGGTGATGCGTCAAGTATCCGAATCTTTACCAATCTTATACCTACCTTCTCCGAAATGCGATATGTCTCGTCATTTTACACTACACCCATCCCCATGGATTAAGCACACAGGGCATGCAATTGAATTTTAAACATATTATAATTCCACCTATATAGTATGTAATATTCTCCCACGATAATAATTTATCCATAGATAATATATCGGTTTTATAACTGTCAGTTTTTATAAGATGTAAAATATTCGTAACTAGTTTGAAGGATGGAAAAAATAGAGAGCTTTGCTTGAGGAATAACAATATCGGGTCTTAATCAATTCTTTTCATCCACATACCCTCCTTCTTTTTTCTACTCCGTTTATCCAAGGAACAAAACAGGATTGACCTCGTGCCATCGTACCACGAATAATACGAAGGTACGAATGGAACGACGGTTGAAGACTTACCTTCTTAGCGATTTAAACCTTACTCACGAAAACGGTTGTAGGTACATGATAGGAGGAGGAAATAAAAATTCCAATCACATCATAGATAAATGTCTTGTCATATGTTGTCATATGCCTAATTAATTAATAAACTAACTGACCCTCCCTGTTTCAAAATACTTGGAATGGATGTTAAAGTACTACAAATTAGGGGAGAACAAAAAAATGATAAGGGAAAAAGCAGGTGGTGACAAGGACTTGTTTACTCAATCCTCTTTTTCACTCGCCAATAACTTGCAAACGCATACTCGCGATACAGCTTATATACACACCGCGAGTGGTCCCGCAAAATTTTCTCTCACTCTCTCACTTTTGATTTATATTGGATTGACCCTGTGCACCTTTGCTTGTATCGCCGTGGTCCCGCAGATGAGAGAGTGAGAGGGACCCAAGAGTTCAACTGACGACAATCAAAGGCACATTCATACGGAGGTTACTCGCTTTTTGACGACTTAAGAAGAAAGAAAGATAGACCGGGGGAAGTGGATGGGGGGAAAGAAAGAAAAGAAAAAATAGGAGGGAAACGCGTCGCAAAAAGACAGACCTTAGGCGCACGTTATTTGGAGCACACCTGCCCCCGTCTGTCTTTCTCTCTCTCCCCCTTTCTCTTTAATTCCCATTCCCAGCGTTTTTATAATACATGTCGTACGTAAAACGCATCACCGATAATCCTTGCTTTTCTTACAAACGTTTGACACAAAAGACGTTCTTCAAACTAACGAATCAATTCTATTTCAACACATTTGAACATACGTATATCCTGATAAGATTTTATTTGTTGTAACACATTTGAGAAGGAACTTCGGAAACTATAAAGAATGATAAACGAAAATAAATCAAAACTGATGAATCTTTCTAATGATATAATCTTATAGTAAAGAAGATGTATAAAACAATCATAGAAAAAAAAAAATATGTTTTTAAAGTAAATGATAGATAAAAGGTAGTACTAACTTTATTTGACTGGATCCTTGACTAGCATAAATCCACGAATTGTATGAATTATCACTGTTATCGTATCACAAATCAAACTTAAGTACACACAATACGTTAAAAAACAAAATCGAACAACGACGGCGACGACGACGACGTCGATAACGACGACGACGACGACGACGACGACGACGACGACGACGACGACGATAACAACACGATCGCAACACAAATGTGGTTGCTACGACGGTTGGTTCCTTACTGATGTGGTGGGGTAAAGCTACGGGCCTTATGTAAGTAAGGTAAGGGTCCCTAGACAAGGTTTTCAAACTACCTTTCTCTCTGGCCCTCTTTCTTCCTTTCTTTCTTTTTATATCCCCACTCTAGAATCGCGACCTGACTAAGCCAACCATTCAAAATCTCTCCAGGTGAACGATCACACTCGAAGATACTTGTAATTACTTTTATATGAGAAATGATTGAGAAGATCGACAAATTTTCTTTGACAGTTTATCTTTTTGCTAAGAAATATCGAAAATTATTCAAACCCTGCACCATTTCTATAAACGTAGATATCAAATTTTGAACCATCACCGTTATCTTTCTCTTTCTTTCGCGTAGGCCCAAGACTATTTTCAAATATCAAAGATGCTTCTCCTTCTAACCGGTTTTTGTCCAGTTTGAACGTTAACCATTACAATCGCATGGTGTATCACAGATAAAAACTAAAAGGATCCTCTCCGAAATATACGTAGATAGTATGTTAGGACCTTGTTCAAAGAAACACGGCATTGAACCCGTTGTACCCACGGTATGAACCCCTGCGAATATCTGTTACGTGATTTTTTGGAAAGCTTCAAACACGACTTGGCCAGTCAGCAGGCCGAATATCTATTTATACGATTCGAATCGAGCGTGACGCGAAAGAGCGACAAAGTGAGCGACAGTAACATAATTGGTAACACTTAAGTAGTTGCAACAAACAAAATTGAAGTCTTACTAAACGACGACTGACCATATTACCCTACTATATTCTAACTCAATAAGTGGTCAACCCTAAACGTTATTCACGTATGGTGTAACATTTTGTTGCAAGGAATGAAGCATCGTAGTAGGAGTAACGGGTAACGTGCTTCATGCTCTGTTAAACCTACGCCTATCGTCAACTCTAGGTATAGATAGATAAAAGAAATAAATTAAAGCAAGAGTATAACGCAACATTCGAGGAGAGAAAAGAATATCGAAAAGGAGAAGTTTACGCGTTTACGAGGGGTGTCGCATGCGTAAAATTATCCGCACTTTATCAACCGGCGAAAAAAGGAATATAACAAGACAACATTTTGGGCGCTAATTGGCAGGAATGACGCATGGTCGTTATAATTGCTTGAACGACCCTAAACATCATGGGGCATGTACAATCTCGTGAAATCCGGCGATCGATCTAGTCTACAATTTGCGTCTTTCCGATGACAAAAGACAGTCAAATTTGGAGAATGAGAAAAGTTTAGTATGAGAAGGGGAGAGAGAAGGAGAGAGAAAGAGAGAGAGAGAGAAACAGGGATGTCGTCAGGCACGCCTAATAATTCTCCGAGGGCGACGCGCGACGTGTACGTGTCAGCGCGTCGCGACGCGCCCGTCTGTCTCCTCGAACCCAAAACACACACACCAAACTAAAACTCTCCCCCTTAGCTTTGAAAATTCTTCTTCTTCTTTTAAAAAAATCCATTATATTATCCGTCCGAAGATAAATAGATAACAACCATCCTATAAGCTTCCTATAAACATCTTATAAATATATTTGTCTGTTGTTCATCTTTTCTTATTCTAAATCCGCATACTGTTTAATAATGAAAAAGTCAAAATATTAGTACATAGCAAGTTTAAGAACGCCATAACGTCACGGCGACCGCTGTTATAAGTTTTCTATATTACGACGTTTACTAAAAAAAAAAAAAATAATAAATTTACTTAGCCGATGAGATCAGCACACTTCTCGTGCAACCCTCTTTTCGTTGGGTTCTTCGTTTTCCGATTTTGTCAATGATTTATCATTGATTTAATAATGAAATCTATTTAATGAATAATAAAAATGACATTAAAAGCCAAAAAAGAGGCTTAAGCGATTTATTAAACATACGCCTTCGCGGAAATAAATAGGTTCTCAGATCTGTCGTTAGACGCGCACAGATAGGCCTTTTCGCTTCTAAGATCTGAGTCTTACAGTGCACGCGAAAGACTATAAAACAAAATGTAAGTAGAAATGTTTGAAAACCAATGAGCGCCTAATGAAGGTGGAGCTTGCGAAGAAAATCTCCACCTACTCTTAAAATGCTCTATTTCTCCTCTTCTCGCATGTCTCACTGCGTCGCTTCTGATGACTACCAAGGGAGAGAGAGAAACAGAGAAAAAGATGCGAAGAGACAAGAGAGGAGAATCTTTCAGTATGTCTCAAGTCGGTTTAGTAAGTTGATATCCCGGTACCCCAAGTAATATCTTCTCTCTTTTGCGTTTTTTCAAGTTCTTGCTTTTCGGTGAAACGCGCAAAATAAATTCTTTCTTAAAAATGAAAATTTGATACAAGTTTTATGCATGTAAAACAGCAATTAACATAGTATAACATCTTGTGAATTCGATAGATTAAACAGCGCAAAAAAAGATTTATACGATCAGCATTTCGTTGATTATCACAATCAAGCTGTGTAATAGGTAATTCGTATAAAATTAAATGATACTCTACAAATCGATAATAGCAAAGTTTTGTTCCTTTCATTGGTATCATAGTCAAAAAGGTATCTATTTTCTAAGATATATGACGGACAAAATATCGTTATGCTTTGACGGTAACATTGTTCAATCGATGAAACCAAGTGAATTAACGTTAAGGTGACATAAAAAAGAAGAATAAAATAGAAAATATTTAAGAATCATTCAAACGAACTGAGAGTAAAATGATCGGCGCGAATATGGATCAGGATGGTAATAACATAATAGCGTCGCAATCAACGAATCCTCATGCGTCACAAGATTTCACTGTTTCACGACTATTATCAACGTCGACGATGCATTCGTTAGGTAAGAATAAGTAAATAATAAAATATCTTGAAATAATGCTAGATTGGCCTAAATTGATTCTTTTAAGAAGAAACTTAGTAACTACTTGATACCGACGATAGGCGTTCGATTCCATCGAAATTGTGTATTTCCGCCCATGCTGCTCGCGTTATACCGCTTTGATGAATACTCAAGCACAGTAGATTCATTCAAGAATAGCTGCCGCGTCTGTGCCTGCTCCTTTCCTTTTTTTTTCTTTCTCTCTCTCTCTGTCTCTCTTTTCCTTCCGAGCGGCTACTTTATCATATGTGGCATCTTCCCGTATTCTTCCAGTATTCTTCCAGTATTTCCTATATTGAATAAAATCTCGAAGAAAAAATTGATCTATGACACACGCATATGTATACACACACACACAGAATGTCACACAGAAGGAACATCGACAAGCAGGAGACCAAGGAGAAGTAGGACAACCTTCTCGGCGCAACAGCTGGCCGCTTTGGAAAGAGTTTTCGAAAGGACACATTATCCCGATGCTTTTGTTCGCGAGGAACTTGCTACTAGAGTATCTTTATCGGAGGCAAGAGTTCAGGTAATTAAATCCCGTTAATTATTTGTCTATTATTTATTTTATAACACGTTTACTTATAGAAAAATAAGATCTATCAAATAAGACAGTAAAATCTTCCAATGTAGAAATAAGAGAACAGTTGCCAACTAAGAAAGTAACCAACTGTCTCTCTTGACACACGTGTTCTTGAGATTATATTCGAAGGATAGAAACATATGAGCGAAAATGAGCGAAAGAGAAAGAGATGGTAGCAGGAAGAGTAGGGAAAAGAAGAAGAAGGAGGGAAGCTACGGACAGCTAGGCAGAAAATCGAAGGAGACAGGTTGTCAAGGAAAGAAGCTATGATTAGCCTGCTGCGACCTAAGATCTAACAGCATCTGCGTACTTTAGCCTAGCGTACAGTCGTAGAGACGCGGTCCAGCACGTGTGTGCTTTGCAAACTCCTTCTCACCACCCTTCGTTCGCGCTTTCATTCCTGAGACTCTGATCGTCTGTCTGTCTTTCCGTCTGTGCTCTGTCTCTCTCCCTGTCTCTACGAATATGCGTACGCCTGCCAGGAGCCGTCACGCTGTCCCGTCTTTCCTAAGAACATGTCGCTAAGCCAACGTATGCGTTGTTTAGGGGAGACATTTGTGCGGCATGCCGCAAAGAGACACGACGAACCTCTTTTCACTATCACTGTCACTTTTTCTTTTCTTCCTTCGCCGTCAGCACAACTATTCTCTCTCTTATGCGCGCGCGAGCATCCGTCGTTCATGTTATTTCATTAATATTATGTAGAACTTTGCCTTTCGCAGGTATGGTTTCAAAATAGACGCGCCAAATTCCGGCGAAATGAAAGAAGCTCGGCTCTTAATCGCAACACGTGTACAAGCAGAGAACTAGAAACTACCACCTTACCACTTCGATCGATAAGAGTAAGCAACCACACGCACGGAAACAATACGGAAAACAATACGTTCCAAGCACAACAATTTCCGCAATATTCCTATAGCGAATATTGGAGATCGCCTCAACATTACACCGCCGTTCAAAGTAGTAATTGTCACGGATTTGTCAACGCCAATCTTGGAAATGTGACTGCTTTACCATCGTATCATCAATCAACAGAAATTCACAGTGCCGTCGAAGGAACGACTATAACTGGTCTAAGCGCATTGAGATTGAGATCACATCCTTATAGTGCTACCTATTCCGCCATGCACGCAAGCATGTGACTCTTTCTAAATAATGATAAAACGAAGAAACGCTACGATTCAAACCTAGATGCCTTCGATAATACTTTTTTATGGTGCTTTATATACTTTCTGTGCTTGCTTCCAAAAAATTTGAGCGTTTGCACAGAATTCGTTTGTTGAAACCAAAAATGCGCTTGCTCTCAACTGTAATCAACAAGGTTGAGTTAAAACTTATCTATTAAAAATAATTTAAGTTAATATATAATAATCAAGACTTTTACTTAGTTACTATGAGTTTTATAAACAGGGTATATATAATAGATATTTACACAGATGAATAAATAGATACATACGTATACGTTTATATATAACTATGACGAGTGCCAAGGATACGGTATACAGGGTATACATAACGATTCCTTAACAAGATTCACTGTATTGCATATATGCATATATACTTTATAAAATACGTGAAATAATGTGGTCCTAGCGTTGGAAGTCAATTAAATTACATATAAAACTTCCTCAATAATACTGTAAGAAATATCATTAATTACAATGAACATATATAATCGTTCAATTACGCACGATAAACAACTGTTTGTTTTTGTTACAAACTTTTTATCATTTTTAAATCGAATATGCCTTATGATAAAAATATAATACAAATGTTTAACAGATTTATCGTTAATACAATGACAGGTATGACTATAGTTATCATTGTAATTATCCGTCCAAACAATCGTATGTATACATATATATTTTAGCTTATATATATATACATATACACATCTTGGTAGCATAGATTGTCTTGGCTTACTAAACTGTTACCTGTACATTCTGAACTGCGTTACTCCAATCGACTTTAGAAGGAACTAAATAAAATGCTGGAGCTATTTTACTACCACATGGGCATTGACTACCAGCTATCCAACTAAAAGAACCCAACTTTGTATTACACTTTGGACACTTCAACTTTCCATCCACATTGTGCATTATATCTGGCATCCATGCCAAGGGCTCCACAAAATATATTTTAGTGCAAAGTTCTGTCATTTGATTTTCTTTTTTTACATTGACATGTTCCGCTTCTTCCTTTCCATCTTTTATCTGTTTGGGCATTCGCTTGGAACTAATATGTCGCCAAATTGGTCTTTGGTGTGTTGTATGTGGTAAAATATTACTCGCGCTGGCCACAATTCTTCGACACTTTTTACAACGATAAACAGTTGGTTCTGGACGTACAGTCGTTAATGCAGGATCTGGCTTAATTAAATCAATACAATTTTGAGGTAAAATTTTAACTTTCCTTACTTTATCTGCAGCTATTTGCAATCTATACATCTTAAATTGGATATTAGTATTGTCTATGCCAAAATCCATCTCTTCGTATAATTTCAGTTGAGCTTTAAAACCAGGATTTGGCCTTACAAAATGTCTTTTTTCTTTGACCATTTTTAATGCGTCTAAAAAAGATATTCTATGTTTCTTCATAATATATGCAATGACAACGCTAACAGATCTTGATACGCCAAAGTAACAATGTACCAATATTCTACCTTTTGATTCTAAAGCTTGATTGATAAATTCATAAGAATCTTCCAAATGAGTTAATAAATCTTCGCTTGGCATATCTGTTATTTGAATATATTTAATGATGAGATTAGGCAAACGTTCTTGAATCTTTCTTGGTAGAGGGCACGAATCAACCGTAAGTATGTGAGTCATATTTATTTCTTTCAACCATTCCACATCGGTAGCAGCTGTTAGATTCCCTAGAAATAAATTTGGTTCGACTTCATCAAAACTAGATGGACCGGCATCAAAATCCTCTCTGGTTAACTTGTTATCCTCATCTTGTGCCATCCTTGTCGCCATCCTGTAAAATTATTCAATAAAAAGAACATCAATCATGAATAATTATTTTAAAAAGTAAGAATTTTTAACCTTTAAAACAAACATGCTCAAGCAGAAGAAATTTACAATTTAAACTAACTTCTTGACATAAGAAATTTTACATTTCCATCTATAATATTTTATGGAAACAATAACGTAAAGTATAGATTTAAAAGTAGATTCACCTACAAATTTTGAACTATTCGATAATTATTATATCGATGATATATGAAAGAATATTCTTCGAATATAGAAACACAGCACAGAGAGACATACGCAAACACAATATACCGGTGATAACCTATTTGGCAACTTGGCTCATTTCACAAATATTCTATTATTTCTACTGATATTTATTGTTCGTTTATTGTTTCTTGTTAATCGTGAAATATAACATTTTGGAAAGATTATTTGAACGTCTTGTTTTAATGAAAGAATCTCCTTAATAAACACACTTTTCATCTCGAAATATTCTTCTTATAGTTGACAATAACGAAAGTATATTTTAAAATAGGTTTTTCAATTTCTTTCTTATCTAATTCTCACTTTGTAATGATTTCCGATGGCAGAGCCAAGTGAAATGCAACGTTCGTTTTCCGAAACAACTAACTTCTGCATCCCTTATCTAGTTAAGCCTATACCAATTTCATTGTCTCGGTCGGTAAAAGCGAACACGCCATTTTATTAAGCTAGTCGTAATTTTGAAACATTTCGTGTATATGTTACTGAACACGTGACAATAAAGGATAAAAAAGTGGTTCGTTCTTACCAGAAAGGCTTCGACGCTTTGACCTTTGCCATTTAAGCAAGAGTCTGTCGTAAAGAAGGATGGCGGATCTCTTGGATCTTCCCGGTGCTTCTTCTTTGCAGAAGATGTCGACTAGAACGTTTAGGCAGAAAGCTCAAGAATTTCTTTCTTCACGAAAATATGCCAACAATCTTGTCGACATAATAAGCCAGTGGGATGTAAGCTAATTCTCTCTCCCATTATATATTAATATATTAATAAATCCATATATCCATACATATATGTATATTTGCTATCTATTCGCTTATCCATTTAATCGATTTCATTATCGTTCCAAATCGAAATATGTACATTTTCCTTAAAGTGCATTTTGAACTTTATTAAAAACTTATGTATATTTTTTTCCCCATTAGGAATCTTCCTCCGCCTGTTTACTAACCATAGAAACAATATTCGTGGAAGTGCTTAAACGTGGTGATATGTTTATAGAACATACAATAACTCTTACTATCTCAGGTAAAAAAAACTATAACTCAAGTTATACTTTAATTTAACAAATTAACTTTAATTGTTCTAACGAAAAATATTCTTTTAAAGAACCTAGTCCAGAATCTCGTTATATCAATTGGTTGCGTAATTGTTATGAAGAAGTATGGGAAAAAATTTTACTATCTCTGGAAAAATCTCGTCCAGCTATTCAATTGCAAGCTCTTACTACAGCATTAAAACTATTAGCCCAAGAAGGTAAAACTCCGTTGGAACCAACTGGCCATTTGGGATATTACTATCCTTTACATCGTCTCAAACCTATTCTTATGTCTTTACTTTCTCCTGAGAAAGACAATATTAATCTTATAAATAGATTTCAAGAGATGGCTACATATTTGGATGCGCTTTATTACACATGGAAGTGCCTTCCATCTCTAACACCAAAGAGACAGCCACGAGAAATATACATAAAGAATTTATTAGAACTTATAGATAAATTGCCACTGCCTAAAGATATGGAAGGTAGGTGTATTTTTAATAGTTATTATATATGATACATATATGTATATGTTATTTCATCCTCTAAAACTGGTTTTCTCTTTTCTTTCAGAAAATGAAGTCTGCGAAAGTAAAAAATTATTGTGCGGAATAAACGGAGGTAAGTTTATATAATAAATACTAATATCTCTACTATCTATAGAAGATAGATATTTATTATATTGTTAATAATCTAATTATCTTTATCAGCTGCTAATAACTTTACTTGGGATCAAGCTAGTGTAAGACGTTCGCTTAACAAAGTATGGGCGTGCGTTATGCATTGGGAATTAACACCTCAACTACACAAACAATTGTTAATAGTACTTTTGGAAAGAATTATGCCGCATCTTGAAAAGCCGTTATTATTAACGGACTTCCTTATGGATTCTTTAGATGCAGATGGTCCTATTGGATTACTTGCCTTACAAGGTGTATTCTTACTGGTTACAAAACACAATTTAGAATATCCAAATATTTTTACTAAACTTTACTCCATGTTTGAGCCAGAAATTTTTCACACTAAATATAAAGCACGATTATTTTACTTGTCTGATATTTTCCTCAGTTCGACGTAAGTAAAATTCAATTATGAAAAAAATGATATTTGAAGAAAAACTAATGTCATATCTTAATATCTTATCATTGTACTTAACTATTTTTCAGTCACCTACCAGAAGCATTAGTTGCAGCATTTGCTAAACGACTCGCACGTTTAACATTAGTAGCACCACCCGAAGATATTCTTATTATTTTATTATTTATTGGCAATCTCCTTCTAAGACATCCAGGTTTAAAGAGACTTATAGACCACCCTGAAGGTGGAGAATTAATATCGGAGAAAGGTACAGGAACCGGTGATCCATTTCTTATGGAAGAACGAGATCCCTTGCAAAGTAATGCACTTCTTAGTAGCCTTTGGGAAATCAAAGCTCTTCAATGGCATATATTACCAAGTATTGCTACAGCCGCACATCTTATTCGAGAATCGCCTTCTTCTGTCGAATACGATATAGCATCTGCACTTCAATGTACTGGAGGACACATATTTGATAAAGAAATAAAAAATAAAGTGAAAGATATCATGTTAACGTTTGAACGTCCAGATTCTATGGCATTACCAAAAGGTGAGCGTCTATTACAGTACTGGCAACTTACATCTATACATTGATTAGCATTATTAAGACTAATAGTGGAGCATTTTTTAAATAATGCAATGCATACGTACGAGATGATCAAGATTCTCGTTCGAAATCATCGTATTAGTGTGATGCAGTGTGAATTATAAAGGATGAGTATTAGAAAAGGATTATGATCAAATAAGACATTCGTTCTCGTTTTTTACCTTCCTATCTGTGAATAAAAAAAAAAATTGACGTGTATATGCATCAATAATTATTAACTTTATATCTGTTAAATATAATCTGTTAAAATCATATTCTTCAAACAGTTAATTTACAACGTGTCATATGCAATCATAATCTTCAGGTATAAATAATAGTGTATAAGAATTATTATTAATTATATACGACTATCGGGAATTAGAATAATCACTTTCGTCATACTAAGTCATTTGTACACATGAATATGAAATAATAAAAAGATATTTATTTTAATAGTATTCTATTTCTTTCTCTCTCTCTCTCTCTCTCTCTCTCTCTCTCTTTCTCTCTTTTTTCTATATATATATATATATATATATATATATATATATATATATATATATATATATATATATATATATATAGAATATATATAATTAGCAAGTAGTAATATATACATATATATTCTATGTACAATGAATTGTGACCATCAGCACGTAACAGGAATACTCTTTGCTTATTCAACATCCTTCTTTTCCAATACCTAAAAATAATATTAATTTTAATATGACTGTACGGTATGATAGTATAGTCAACAAATAGTAGAATAATGTATTAGATAAAAATATATATATAAAATCAGTAATAATAATTTAAATATCATGACCTGCGTCAGTCTTCTCCATTCTTCTTCAGTTAATGCATGCTTTATCTTTACTAAAATGCTTGGAGATATCTCTGGAGGTAATAGAGGTTTGGCATTCTGATTGATAGGTATATACTGTATCTGTAAAAGTTCTGCTACCGTTGGTCTAGCTTTAGGATTGTGCTGAAGGCATTTACGCATCACATCGATTAAAATAGGGGGTGGCTCAAATTTCTTATTAAACAAAAGAATAGACGTTGGAAAGGCAATCTTTGGGTTTGGATTCGTTATTGCATTGACCTTAGCCCATTGAGAACGTATGTGATGAAATGGAGTTTGTCCATATACAAGACCGTATAAAATACATCCCAAAGACCACACATCTGATTTGTAACTAATCTATACGATAAAATAGAATAATGCATTATTAAAAGATTCATGTTACATAAAACACTTCTATTATAAACTATTATTTTCTCAATACAAATGCATAATACCAACTTTATATTTAACATTGTGATTAGGAGAATCTCCATTTTCTCCTATATCCATTAAAGCTTCTGGACTAATATAATTTAAAGTACCGATTGGACAACTTTTCACAACAGATGTCATATCCGCATTTATGCTAGAAGCAATACCAAAGTCTATTAATTTCAAACGACCGCACACCAATAAAAAATTAGCTGGTTTTAAATCTGAATGTATGACTCCTGAAAAAAAAACTTTGTCATTATTTCTTTATTCTCAAATACATAATTTATATATATCATTTAATATTAGATTTGATAAGAGATCAAATTTTATCTACCGTGGTCATGTATATGTTTAACAGCCGTCAACATTTCCGTCCAATAGTAAAGAATCATTGTTAATGGAAGTTGTTTTTCTTGTGATGTAAGTTTTAATAAACGACTAAGATCTGTATCGCCCATCTCCATTACTACATAGACCAAAGGATTTTTAATCTCACTAGAAAAATATAATTCATTTTATCATATACAATATTTTTATGTCTTTCATATGAATGATCATATTGAAAATTTAATCTTACTAATCAAACATCCTGACTATACAGGAAGCCTGCAGTTTATGTAGCATAGAAATTTCTTCTAAACATCCTTGGGCCGATTCTTTATCCATGCGGCTCAAATTGACGCATTTGATTGCTCGTAATTCAGATGACACCAAGTCTTGTACTCGTAAAACTTCTCCGCTCATACCGCGTCCTAAAGTACCCAGAATTAAATATTCTTTATTTTTCACCGTTATCTTCTTATATCTTTCCATGGAACAGGAGAAATTGGATGGTATTGAAAATTGCACATTAGATATTGTATCTGCAACTTGTTTTATATTCTCTTCTATTTTTTTTCGTTGGAAACGACATTTTGTTCTTTTGAATTCATAAATTCTTCTTTAGAGGTGGATGTAGCATGTTTATCAGAAACAAATGCTATTTCTTTCAGACTATTTTTCTTTCTTCCATCATTTTGTCCAATTTCCGACTGTTCAGTTGAACTACTAACGAGTGACTGTATAAACTTGTTCTCTAGTTTCTTTGAGTTTTCTTTAATTATACAGTTTCTATCCGAATTGATCTCTCTATGTAGTGTGTCAGCTACATTGCTATCAACTTCAGCTTCTTCTACTCTCGACAGTTGTTTACTGTTTAACGTTCGAACTTTAGATTCTGTCGAGTAGATGGGCAAGTTATCAACAGGATTAGATTGATCTAAGCTCATAGTAATTCCTAAGGGTTGTCTTATACGTTTTTCTCGTTGATAAGGATACCTGAAAGAAAGGAGAAAGAAAATAGTAAGAATTAGCGTAACGTCATATTTATTCATTTAGATTGAATTTATTTTAATAACCTAGGCGTATCATCCTTCTTTCTTATTACTTGCATTAATATCGAATTGGCAGGAGTTGGCGTAGATAAAACAGATAAACCTCTACTTTGCAAAGGCACTTGTTTTGCATTATTCTGCATTAATGTGGAAAGGACTGTGTCGGAATGAACGGATGATCTAGTCGATGGAGTCTCGAAAGAAGAAGCATTTTCCAAGTGCTTCTCCTCGTTCATAGGAGATTTAGATCTAGATGTATTTATAACTGTAGGATTAATATTTCCCAATGTACTTTTGTCATCGACCAGTCTAGAGACCATATCGCAATTAGTATTTTTACCAACTTTATTTTCACTCTTATGATTAAATGTTTCTCTATAAATATCTTCTTCCACTATCGCATTTCCTTCTCTCTCTTCAGCATAGATATTTGCTGGAACATTTTCATCTATTTTAATATCTAATACATTTTTCTGATACAACTTTAATCTTAAATTAGCATCTTCTTCATCTTTCTTCATATCAAGAAATAAAAAATTTCCATGACTTGTCATATTCGATGAATCGTTGCTTTTGATATTCTCTGCATAAGTACTTCCCAAAGATATTGTTTCATGATTATTTTTCTGATTAATTTCTTTTTCCTGGTTATCGGTTCTATTAACATTACTACATAGAATAGTATTCATTTTCAATGATGAGCCAATACTACTAGTAGCTTGTAAATGTCCTTTGAAAGAAGAGTTGGACGGTGTACTGTTGTTACCCATGTATGCTTCTTTTGATTGATCATGGATATTTTCAGAGAGATATACAGATTCGGAGTAGAAATCATTGTGACATACATCTTGGGTTAAATCGTGGTCTGCTTCATTTTCTAAATTTATTGTTTTGTCTTCACTTTCTTCATCGTCGCTTTCGCAAAAATTCAATAAGGCTTTAACACGAACTGGCTGAAGCTTTGGACGTGTGTGCAATCCACCAGTACCAAAACTTGACCGAGCAGAGTGATCTTCCATTCTTGATAATTATTTAAATAATAATACTAAGAATTTACAATTTAAAAATATGCAAATTTGGAATAATAGGATAAAAATATAAATAGGATAAATAATATACTTGTCAACTACCGATTGATTTCACTTTAATAATAAAAGTATAATGTGCCTTTGTTCGTTTAAAAACACCATTATACGTGCACTTGACAATATTCTTCATGTAGCATCATAGAAACGTCAATTTTCTTTCAGTTTCCTTGATATAAGGGAAAAATGAAAATACGGCATGGATAAAATACATCAACGCGCGCGCGTATCAAAATCACGAATTAATTGAAATCGTAAGAAATGATTATATTAAATGATACATTGTTATTAATCCTTGTATTATCCATATTTTCAAATATAAACTGTTTCTCTTATTTTCTACCGGTTATATATTACGCCATCATTATTTAAATTCTCGGGACAAATTCTGATTGGTTGATATTATTAAGGCACGATACTTCTTCTACCATGTATACGAAACGCGTCCAATTCAGATTAATAACCTACAAATATATATGATCAAAACAAGAAATGTATTAAAAGATTGATCAAAATCGAATTATAATATTAGAATTGTATATTTTAATACATACATAAAAATGTCTATTCTATTCTATGTGGCACATCAACAGAGCACTTTTATTTTCAGATAGAGTTTTTCTATTATGTACAATTTTTTAATTGTAATCATAATATAAGATCAGTTCCATAAGGAAAAATGTAATAATTTGAATACATTTCTTGTATTATTTTTTTATATAATTTTATTCATTGTAAATAATATTATATCCTTAAGTATATAAATCATTATTAATTTTATTTCTTCTTCGATTTGATTTTGAAAAATTATTTTAAAATGATA
Source organism: Polistes dominula (assembly GCF_049000335.1). Lineage (NCBI taxonomy): Eukaryota > Metazoa > Arthropoda > Insecta > Hymenoptera > Vespidae > Polistes > Polistes dominula. The sequence continues at coordinate 9,564,883 of NW_028300951.1, forward strand.
TTTTAATTAAACACAATTAAGTAATTAATACTTTTAAATAAGTTCAAACATATTCCCAATGTATCTTTTTTTATATACATGTTTTATAATAAATCAAACTAGTAAAGAGATTTGAAAAATATAAAATAAGATAAGTAAAATAAAATAAATAAATCAATCAATTTTTGTCTTACGGTCTCGAGAGACCAGACCTTGCAATTGGCTATGCTCAGCGTATAATTGCCTAAGTTACGTTTCTTGATCGAAAGATCTTCAGGGTATGGTGAGCACTCTTACGCCTAAAATAAGATAAGTACAACAATAAATGTCATTAGTTTGATATTCCTAACGGTAAACATCATCTGACTTTTCTCTATTAAACATTTTGAATGAATCACACGCACAAAAAAGTCTTTTCATTATGTTTCATTGTTTTATTTATTCGAAAATTAAATGACTAACAAATTCTTTTATGCATTTACTCGATGTGATATTGATGCCAACAATGCTCCTCCAGTAATGGTCAACTTTCGTAAGGTCATACGTAGGAACTACCTGGCAGCAGTCATAATTATACAATGGGACTCATACGAACAATTACATTCTATCCATATTTCTTATCTTCCTTCTTATAATCTAGCAATTATCCTAAGTATGTTTTATCCCTTTTCTTGCATATAAATATGATTTTGTATGTAAACGTAAATTGTTACTTGATAAATGAAATAAAAATGCCAATATTCTCCCTTCTCGTATCAATTGTATGATTGATAGATTTGTCTCATTCTCACTTGTTCTCTTTTTCTTTCTCTCATTCTCTCTCTCTCTTTCTCTCCCTCTCTTTTTTCTCTAGCTCTCTTTCAATACATAAATACTTCTTTATAGATAAACTTGGAAAGCTTTGGGAGGTTTCTGTATCGTACAATCCGAAAGATTAAGAAACAGCCTTTATCGCAACAAGTTGCACAGATGTATGAAGAGAGATATAAAAAATAATATTTTATTTAATCGCAGGGACAAAATTAGGAATTGCATTATGAATAATGAAAAATGATCTAAAGTATGTCAAAGTGTTTTTAGCGTTTCCCATTGTTGTAATTAATACCTCTTAATGGTGGCGCTTTGAAAGTTGATGCAGATTGTTGCTGCATTTGATATGCCAACGGATGAATTTTAAAGCCGTATAACCTGCAAATGCCATTTAAATGGGAAATCAGTTATATTATACTTTTTATACTCGATAAATAATTTCATTATTCTCATAAGAAAATAAAAATAAAAAAGTAAACGATAGAAATTACCTAGGTACAAATTGATTTGTTGCACGTTTTGGTCTGTATTCTGGATGAACCATAAACAGCATGTGTGGAAATCCTGTACCAAAATATGCTCCATCGGTATGATGGTGTCTAGAACTTTTAGGTGTATAAACATCCATACACTTTGGACAATAACTTTTAACCATCGCTTCTCCTGGAACGTCGCTCAGACCCAAAGGTAACATTGGTTGAGACTCACAATATACACGTGGACAATGACCAAAATCACCCGATTGATACTTCTCAATCATTTGAGCAATTCCTCGATTTGTTAGGATATAACGTGCATGAATGAGACCATAAAGCATTTCTGCAGCTTGTTCGATCAGATCTGATTGATTTGGATTTTCATCTAAATCGTCATCTACTATAAATAAAAAGCAGTTATCAGAACTAATGTACAATAATGTATTTCAGATGAATGCAAGGAACTTAGCACAACGGGTTCACCTACGAGGCTCGAGATCTAATATCATATCTAATGCTTGTCGGTAGTGCGGCACTTGTTCGTTCAACCCTGTTAAATTAAATTTGTCCTGGATGTAGTCTTCATCGACCTGAAACAATTCAATAAGTATACGTATGCCTATGTATACAAATATAGATTACAGGTTTGTACATACATACATTAATGACAATACAAAACATTAAACAATATAATTCTAAATAAGAGTAATACTATTAAAATGAAGAAAAATATATGGAAAAATAATTGAGATATGATAGATCATAGCAATGCGTATAGCAATGTTACATTATTCCCAAAGTTAGAAATATAAGTAAATATCCATTATTATCATTCCCAAGCGCATCAAGCGATGATTACTACGATGCTGATGATAATAAGAATATATTTAAATTTGGTTAAAGATTTATTATTGCTTTATTGACAGATTGCTGAAGAATAACTAATTGTGAAGGGAACAGAGCAGATAAATATTTGACTTACCTCACAGAAAAACTCATTGCCTCTGAGGCCACAAAACCACGAGATCCAAGATACCTCCTCGGAGCTGCTCATTTTTCTGCGGAGGAAAAAATAGAAGAAAACTATTCTTTATTAATTTAGTGAACCAAGAGTCTGCCGCCGCCACCACCGTCGCGTTAATTAAGTGTAGAGAGCGCGTGTGTAATGCGTGAATATGCGCGTGTGCGCGAGAGTCGCAAATCGTATCTTAACGAATACGTGTGCGTGCTATTCTTGTGTAGATTGCGTGCGCGCGTGCGTGCGCGCACGCGCGTACAAGAAGAGAGAGAGAGAGAGAAAGAGAAATAGAGAAGGTTGTATATACAATAGAACAGATGCACCAATACACGTGCATTGATATGAAGGAATAATTCCATGTATACGTACATATATATGTATGCAATATGTGTGCACGTGTATCATATGTAGACGTATGTACATAGGTATATACGTATGTGTATCACATTTGTGCTTAGTGGCCGTTTGGCAATTGGTTAGAAAGACGCGAATGGGTGCAGAGGGAGCAATGGAGTTTTGGCTTTTACTAAGCAAGATGCCCGACATTACGGCCTCTCCGCGGCTTCACCTACATTGGCGTGGTCATCGCTGCTTCGTCAACTGATTTTCAAGTACGACGTATGATCCGACACGACCAGGAAGCACATTACTCGAAAAAAGCCTTGTAGGACCGAACGGCCCAAAGTAAACCCAAAAATAAACAGCCCTTACGGCTTACCTTTTGGTGCTTTGATTAGCCACGCTTGCTCGTAGGAACGATGTAGATGGCGCTATTGTCCTTCCTAATTTCTTCCTTAATACCAACCTTACATTTAACATTGTCATTAGGAAGTATTCATTTCCCTTCTTATCCATCAGAGCTACTAGGACTAATATCATTTCTAGTATTAATTGGTGCAACTTTTTATAATACATATTATATCTGTATTTATATTAAAAACCAATATCAAAGTTCACACAATAATATGTTTATTTCTAAAAGTAGTATTCAAAACAAAGATATATCCAATAAAGCATAAAAATAAATTATATACACATAAAATATTTTTTTATTGTATAAATTATCATTCTATCAATGTTTAAATACTCACACACACAAAGAAATCTTATTCTATTTCTATAAAATTTTGTTTATTAGAAAAAGAAATTTAAGTACAACTAATAAATACTTCTTCAATATATTTACTCTATCCAATACACCTGTCAACTATACTTTTTAAATCTCAACATTCTGCAAAAGCATATTAGGAGAGATATAAAATATAATATTTCATTTATATCCAATAAAAAATTATTTATATAGAGTATGTCAAAGCTCTCTTAACGTCTTCCATTTGCCTTGTCTTTAAAAGCTTATAACAGTGTTGTGATGATTGACAAAGGCTGTTGCTACACCAAATATTCTAATGGATCAATTTGATAGCCATATAATCTGTAAATGGTACAAATTGTTGTAAAGTAAATGCAACATAAATTACAATATGAATGGTTTCTAGATAAATCTGCTACTTGTTGATAGTATGGCACTCGTTGACTGAAAACTTGTTAAATTAAATTTATTTCTAATGTTATCTTCATCAATCTGAAACAATTTATTTGACTATATGCATAACTTAATAAATATTTTAATTAAAAATACATACATTTGTTATTGTTAAATGTTAAATGTTAAATGTAAACAAATATCAATAATTCTTATACTTTAATTTCGAACATAGAAGGATGAACAGATACTTGACTTACCTGGTAAAAAAATTTATTTCTTTTAACAACACACAAGCACAATATAGAAGACATTTCTTCGAAACTGCTCATTTTTCTTCGGAGTAAAAGTATTTATTTATTTATCGGTTTCCTATAACCTTATTGTTATGGCCATTCGTATAGAATCTCATACTTGCATAAAGAGAATGCATGCGTAATTCATGCAAGCATAGATTCGCGCATGCATAGACTCACGCATGCGTAGTTCATGGAAATCCACACGTTTATGAATATGTATTATATAAATGAATACATTCGCAAAAACGATCATTGATATTACTTATTTTGAATATTATGCATTAATTTCTCAATAAAATGTAAATGATAATGAATAACATTATAATTGTTAAGTGTATATATGTATATACAAGTATGTATGAAAGTATGTGATTTTAGAGGTTAGATGTCTAACCTGAAAACTTTCGTTTTAATGTTAATTTAAACATTTTTACTTGAAAATATTATCAATATTAAAATCTTAAGATCTTTTACTTATTCATTTTAACTCGAATTGAATAAAGACATTTTTTATTTACTCTATCGTTAATTTTGAAACGTGATCTTAGTGATAAGTATTAAAGAATTTGTAATTTGATAATGTTACAATTACGTACGAGTAATTATAAACATTGGTCTTATGGGTAAAGCTAGGTAGATATTAGAATGAGTGATCAACTAGATATGTATGTCTCTTATCATACCAGTGTATTAATAAGAACATGTATTTTTACTTTTAAAAGATACTGCAAGCAATTATGGTAAATATAATTTTAGCATCGTTTACAATTAATTGCACATCATATTGTAAATATTTTTCTAGATGCATAGATGGTATTGGTTTGGAGAAGACCTGGGTGCATTCTTGTTTCCAGGGTACAATATTTCAACTGCTAGTAGTTTTATCTCTACTTGTATAGGTTTAATTAGTCTTGCAATATTGTACGAGGCTATGAAAATATCTCGGATTAAATTGGAACAAATAGCGATATTCAAATCAAAGTCCATTTCTAAATCTTCAGAGAATTCTTCTTTATTGTCTGAAATTTCGCCAAGATCATTTACTTCTTTTTCTTCTAGGAATTGGTATTACTTTGTACAATAATAATTCTTATAATAAATAATCCGTACACAGTAAATTTCTTTCTAATGAAAGAAAAATATAATTAAAAAATTGATTTTTAATATAATTTCAAGCTAACACTTAACATGATTATTTACCATCATTAGTGCAAGCTGCGGTGAATGGATATTACAAGTACTTCATTGGTCTATTCATACTATCCTTGGTTATATGCTTATGATGGCAGTTATGACATATAATGTATATATTAGTATTGTTCTTGTCATTGGAAGTTGTTTAGGATACTGGATATTTGGTCCAGTATTGATAGAATCAAATATAAGACGATTTCAAGAAAGACAAAAACTTATTAAGTGTGACAAGAATTGTACAGGTAACTTAATAATAGCTCTTGCTAAGCAATGAATCAAAATTTTTGTATTTGTGATTTTTGTAGATAATACTCATAATCAAGAAAGACGTGAATCTGCTGTTTCTGTCACCGCTGAACAATTAGTATTGGAAACAACAGTAGAGATTCATATGCCGTGAGATGCCTAAGAAAATGGGTTTTGTCTATACTTTTTATAATTCAAATCATAACAGATATTTGTGCCTACAATCGAATACAACGAAAAATTACAATAAAATAAATAAATAAATAAAATTATGGAAAGTAATAAAATGATAATTAATTACTTTTATATGGATATGATTTTCTTTTGTAATTTTAATAATTGTAACTTTTTAAAGAAATATTCTTTTATATTGTAAACTTGTAATTATATAATATGTCTGTTACATATGTAAATTTTGTTGTCCATGTATCTATTGTTACATATGGTGCTATTTAAGTGACAGATGTTTAAAATGAATGCTAATTATATACATTTTGTAAATGGTAATGTAGATAATTGTTATATTATGCATATTAATTTACAAATGAAAATAACATTTCGAAGATGATCACTTTTATAAAATACATTTTTCAAATATTTTGTATAATTTATATTTAGGATAATCTAAATATACATATTATCTAACCATGTGAATAATTTGTAACTTTATTAGAGAAATAAAAATGTGACTCGAATAAAACTTTTGTTATACAAATTTGTATTCAATGATATGTTTTTGCAACACAATGATCTGCTTTATCGAATTCATGATGAATAAAGAAAGGAATGAATAATAAGCACAGTAACAGTATGCGACTCTCAGTTTAGTGAGTGCATCTTGTCAAAACAGTCAGTAATATCATGGGAGCCAAGGTAAATAATTTATCCATTATACTTCATTAATTCTATTTAAATCTAATTAAAATTTGATCTCTTATTTAATAAACTATCATTAACATTTATATATTTATATTTACAGATGCACAAGTTTTACTTTATTATGATTTTATTGATTTTATGTAAGTAGATAAGCTATTAAAGTTGAATGCATCAAAAATTCATTGATACGTTATTTTCTTTCTAGTACCACTAACTCTTGGTCATTTTGGCTATAAAAAACGAGGTAAACTTTAGGTTTATAATAACGTTTATATTATAACGACTCTTTCTAAATTGATCATACAACACAGATCAACACACATGGGCACAACGATTCAAGTTATGCGCTGGAAAATTGCAGTCTCCTATAGCATTGTCATCTTCTAAATCTATCCCGCTTGCTTTACCTGCTTTGGAAATGATTGGATATCACGATTTGCTTCCATTTCCTGTTACAGTAGAAAATAATGGCCACTCTGGTAATTATATAAATACATAATAATTAAGTTGTCAAAAAATTTATAAATATTTTTTCTAGTTACTTTAAGTATTAACCATAGTATATCAAGAAACCAGTCAGAAATACCTTATATTTTTGGAGCTATATTGAAGAAAGGCCAAATTTATGAAATGGAAAGTTTACATTTTCATTGGGGTGCAAAAAATAATAAAGGATCTGAGCATACATTCAATAATATTAGGTACTAGATATAGTAAAGATTTTATTGGACTTGTTTCTTTACTTTACAATTATATTATTTATGAATATTATTGCAGATTCCCAATGGAAATGCATATAATTCACAGAAATGCAGCTTATTCTAATTTTTCTCATGCCCTGAATTATCATGATGGACTTAGTGTATTAGGAATATTTTTTCAAGTAAGGACAATTTATTGATAAAATTTTTTTATGACAAAAACGATTAAATTTAATCGTAAAACTGTCTTCAGTTACAGGAACAAGACAACGAAAATCTCAAACCCATATTGAATATCTTAAACGATGTAAAATGGGTGAACAAAAAAACACATATGAACGGTTCAATTACTCTGTCTTCTTTAATGCCAACAAATACAGATACTTTTTATACTTATAAGGGATCGTTGACGGTACCACCATGTAGCGAAACAGTAACATGGATTATTTTTTCAACACCAGTAAAAATTTCATATCAGCAGGTATATTTCTATGTTAATTTCTTATTTTTTCTTTCTTATTTTAAAAATAATAACATAAATAACTTGTCATTTAATATTATATTCCGTTAGATGAACAAATTTAGGATATTATCAAATGGAGAAGACAGACTTGCAGATAATTATAGACAATTACAAAATATTGAAATGAGAAAAGTATTTGTTAGACGGCTTGACCCGATTTCTATATTGAAGTACAATATATCCAACATTGACTTCACAAATTCTGATTTCTGGTTTTGGCATTAAGCAATGTTATTATTATTATTATTATTATTATTATTACAAGTGTAACTTGTAGCAATTAAAATAATTTATTAGCACTTATAAAATGTTAGCAAGACTTGTCGGCCGTTAATTGGCATACTTTTTCCAGTTGACTTAAAATTTCTGTTAAGTATTTTTCAACTTCCTGTAAACTTATCATTACTTTAGCATTTTCTGAATATACGTCTTTGACTTTTTTGACAATTCCTTGTAATATTAATTTAGCACTGCCTAGCAATGCTTTTTTCGACTTTATGTTATCTTCGCAATAAGACGAACAACGTAAATACGTTTGAGATAATTTACAACACAATTGTAAAACAGATAGAGTTGTATCCTCCTTTTGGTACCATTTGGGGTCTAAAACAGCAGCACGATATGCTTTTTGTAAATATTGTATAGCCTTCTGATCATCAACGTCCGTTTTTTTAAGCAGCGTTAGTTCAGAATATAATCTCCAAAGATCTGAATTATTAAATGTATTTTTAGATGTAATTCTGCCGAATAATTGAAGTGTCGGTACAAGTAACGAATTTCTACATAATTTGCCGTCGGCATCTTTAATGTCATTTACAATAGCATTCGTTAATATTTCTAAAATCTGAATATCTAAATGTTCGTTTTTTAAGTCTAAAATACGATTGTAACATCTTATTACCTGCAATGAACGAATTATTAATATTTAACTCTATATATGTTTTATACTATAATAAGACGAATAAAAATAATAATACTTCTAAAAATTGTCCCAAATCAATGGAAACGACCATCAAATTATCCCAAACTTCCCAACGATCGTGATTGCATTTGATCGCTTCGTGAAGAACTTTCCATGCTCTGTATTTATCACCTAATTTTATATATGCCTTCGCTAAATTGTTCCATGCCTCGAAATTCTGAAATTCATGTTAAAGAATAATATACACATAAAGGAAGTATAATCTAACATCGTCTAACTCTAAGTCACGTGTAAATGATGACATTGACAAACCATTTGTTCTAAAGCACAATATCGTCGATATGCCATTGCCGCTAATTTCCAATCCTCCATTTGTAATCCTGCAAAGCCAAGTCTAAACCATACATTCTCTTGAATATTATTTAATTCGACTGATAACTTTAAATGTGGTATAGCTTGGGCGTACTAAAAAATAGGTTTAATAAATAATTAGTTAGTAGAGCTAATTTTGTACAAATATAATAATTTAATTCGTACATACGTCTTTTTGTGCAAAATAAAAGAATCCCCAATGTTTTTGTACACGACTACTTTTCTCCTCTGATAATTTCCATGCTGTTTCATAATGCTTTACGTCACCAGTTGCATCTCCCAATAAACACCACAATTTAATAGATGCTTTTTTAGCAAGTTCTTGGCGTATAATTTCTGCAGCCTATATAAGAATTAAACTAGATTGTTATTAAAATCATTGAAAATATTTCATATAATATTATTTAAAAATATTATTTTACATATTATATTTGATGTGTGTATATAAATTAGGGAAAATCTTACTTTTTGTCTTAATTCCAAAATGTTATAACAATTTATAACATCTTCCCAAAGTTTCAACTTGATAAACAAGTCTAAAGCCCCTTTTACTAATCCGAGACTAAGCATGAGATTAGCTAACATTTTTTCCAACATCCACATAGGCTTCATTCCGCTGGCAAAAAATATGTCCAGTCTTTCTGTGACTGGGACATTACAATCATGAATTTCTTTTAATAAATATTCAGCTTGTAGCATCGATCGTTCTACTGTTCTTTTGTCATTAGCTTCATAAGTGCATCGACGACAAAGAGCTGTTATTTTTAGTGACCAATTTTTTGTATTATCGATTACTTTCTGTAAACAAATAAATTTTTCTTCTTATTATCTTACATATAACAACAATGAACTTTTAAAAAGATTACTTTATTATACTCACAATTACGTATGGAATAATTTCTTCATCAGTAAGTTTATCTCTTGGCTGAGACAATTGAAGCTGGGTACTACAGAACAAGGAAAATATCATTTCATTGAGACATATTCATTGTTATTAAAATCTGTTTACATAAAGAGAAAGGAAAAATCCTTACTGTCTCGCCAGAACAATAGCTTCTCCCAATACTCCTAATTTAGTTTCATCTTGAATTGTAGAAAATTGTATACGTTCTAGTCTTACTTCATCATTTAAATCTAAAGACTTTGGTAAATTTTTACAAGATCTTGTCTCTAATGCAACCTCTTTTTCTACATTGACTTTTAAAAATAATTGCGGTTTTTCTTCTTCTTGATATTTTGTTCGCTTACCCATAGCACCTTGCAATTTCATTTTGATTTGAGCAATTTCTTCACTTCGCGCTAAATATCTTTCTGAATATTCTATTCTTTTGTAGTAGAAATAAAATTGTGCAACTTCAAGATTAAACAAAACTTTACAGAAAGTAGATTGTAAAATATGTGAATTATCGATATCAGCAATTAACATTTGTGTTTCTTCAAATATCGTCCCTGAAGTTTCCTCTAATATAAACTGATGCAATAGATTGGTTCTAAATAACCACCACATGCAGCTTGCATATTTCTTTTGCATACATTTATTAAAGAATATTATTTTGGAAAGATAAAGAAACTCTGGTTTCTTAACGTTTTCGTTACATTCATCGTGCAAAGATAAATACTTGAGTGCTTCTTCTCTTTTAACTGATAATAATTCAATTCCTCCATCATCCGTAATCGGACCCGTCCAATTACATTTAATAAAATAGAACAAACTTGCTATACTTAAGCATAACCATTCATTCCTATCTGTTCTATTCATTTTTATATCCTTGTATATGATTTCTTGTAAATCATCATTATTATTAAGCGATTTAGATAATCTGGTAGTTACTATTTCAATAATTACATCCTCGTATTCTCCTTCTAATATTTTGTTCACGATAACTACGTCGCATGCTAAGAGAAAAATGATACATAGATTTTTGTATAATAGATAAATAAATATATATGATAAATATGTTATAGAATTCCTTTACCTTTGTCGATGACGTTTGTCAATAGTTGTATTTCTATTTTCTCATCTATCATTTCTTTTGGTTCCTCCATTATTCATTTATATATTTATCACTTATATATATTGTAATACTTGATGATCAACAATATTGGTTATGTTTAAAAGTCGCAGGACAAATGCACGTGGTGACAAAAAAAAATCATTACAAATTATTCAAAATAATTTAAATTAAAATAGAATTATACATGTCATTGAATTTCATGAAAAAGAAGCAAATGAAAGATAATATTCAATGTATCTTGGTTTATTTATTTATCGTCTTACTATATTATGATACGTAAAATTGAATATTTGGCGGGTTGATTGGTATCAGGGATGTCGATCTGTAATCGATTAATCGGAAAATCGATATTTTCAATTCATTGATCTATAGTAACATCTCTGTATATGAAAAGTGTCCGCCAAAATGTATTCAATTAGGGTGGCGCCACAGTAGCTACAGGGTAAATTTTAAAGGAAGCGCCAAATATTAATAGAGTAAGATTGAGAAATAAACAAGGAACACAAATTTTACCCATAACTGTTTTGTTATTCACATACTTTTTCATAAAATTAAATGATAAAAAAATCAATAAACGTACAGTTCACGAAATAAAATCACTCTAGCTACACGTTTTCTCATGATAATTCTTTAAGATTATATTTACTCATTATTGCATAACTCGGCATACTTCAATTCATTTACAATTGCTACCACGATTGCTACATTCATACCATACCTTCTGTCTACACCAGCGCCATTCTGGAAGGTTTTTGAACTATTATTTATAGAAAAAGCTGGACACTTTTTCACATTTTCTCCCATAAGAGATGTTACTCCTTATCTTTACCCCCATAATCGGTCATAACAGTCCAAAAATAGACCAATGATTGTTTAAATTCCCCTTCTCTAGTTGGTAATACTAATTTGCAATTTGGTCAATAGGTCGGTATAGGGATGTTCATTTAAAACATACATCGATGTTTTTTTCGATGCATCAAGTTTTCGATGCATCGATGTATATCGTGTAATTCTAGGTTGGTAAGATGGTTGATTACATCTTTCAGTTTATTTGTCAATGTTTGTCGTCCAATTTAGAAAGATAAATTATTGGACAGTCATCTTGTCAGTCACTTGGGTTGTCAAGTTGATCGTAAATATTAAAGTTCAATTAGGAACAAAATATAGAGCGAAATTTTCATTTGATCATTCATGAAGATACATATACATATATATATACACAAAAGGTTTATTTATTTTTGAATAAACAATAACTTGATTAGTTATTAAAAGATAACTTCTAATTAAACCAATCATTCTAATCAATCTAATCAGTCTAATCAATCATGAATGCCATCAATTCAAGATTTTCTAAATTGATTCTATCTTATAAACATTGGGTGCAATGTAATCCACAATTACTGGCTGACTTGGAGAGTACAGTAAGATTTTTTCTTACTTTACAGCCGGTATTAAATTTGTCTATTTTTATTTCTCCTTCTTCTTAGGATATTTCTATTTTCTAACAAATCTTCTCTTATAGGTCGATATAACAATTCTACGTTAGCATCTGAACTTATTTATTCCATACCAAATTTAATTGAATTGTTTAATGATTTATTGATATCCAGTGGTAAATATATGAATTCGAAGATACCAGAGTTGCAATTAAAAATAAAAATCTGGTTAACTGTGTTAGAGTATACGGAAGCTTTATTCGAGGTATCTGCCCATAGAATTTGGGGAAAATCTGGAAAATGGCTTATTATTGTGTTTATACAAATATTTAAGTAAGCCTCTCGTTATATATTTTATTACAATCAAATATATTGCCATTGAATGTTAAAAGTTCTTATTTAAAATCTTTTTTCTTCGTTTATAGAGCTGTAATGAGATTGTATTTGATACATGTTTACAAAGAAAACGTAATTGAAAGTCCTTCCATTAAGCCGCTTAATAAGAAGAAAATAAACCAAACATACGACAAAGATATTAAAATGAAAGAAGGATTTCAATTGAAACGAAGTGGTATTGTAGTCAGGAGTATTAAAACTTCTAGATCTATAGAAACAAGAATTTGGACACCAATATCGTCCATGAAAGATGAAAACGAAAACGTTGATAATGCTTTTATATCTAAACGAATGTTAACGTTGGCAGAGGTTTGTTTAAATTACAATATATTTAATGTTTCTTATTGTCACACATATGTTTCCTTATTATATTTGATAATTTCTTCCTTTTTTCCCTTTCTTTTTTCTTTTCAGACTCTTTATATAGTAAAACCATTGTTTCATCTTTGTTGTTTATCTGCAACTGGAAAAATGAATTGGCAACCATGGTTTTTGTCTTTAATTATTGATTTATTTAGGTAGCAAAGAATTTTTTATTATTATTCCAAAATATTTATACGAAAGAAGAAAAAATTCAAACTAATAAATAATATTTTTTAGTTTACAGTTATTTAATCATTATGGACAAGCAGTTGCGCTTAATACAGAAGAATGGAATGAAATTTATCAAAGAAAATTAAGTATACTGTTATATATTTTACGTTCCCCTTTTTATGATAATTACAGTCGTCTTAAAATAATAGCAATGTTAAACATATTATCTAGAAAAGTGCCTTTGGCTAAACTTTTAACAGAACCGATACAAAAATATTTACCACACTGGCAACAGATGTATTTTTATATGTGGTCACGTTAACAAATATCCACATCATTTGCATAAAAAAAAAAAAAAAAAAAAAGTCATATGAAGTGCCTTACAATATATAAATATTTCTTCCAAAATATTAGTCAATCCAATTGTAATATCAAGCAAAATTTATTACGATTATAAATCGTATACTCTGCATTTTGTATATTTAAAAGATACTGTAGAATAAGACTCAATTAAAACACTTTAAGTTTCTTTTTATACTATTTTTTCGAGCTTAAGTCGTCCTAAACTGAAAGACGTTTCCAGGCTATAGGTTATCAATATGAAGAAGATCGGGAAAGAAATCTCGATGGGAATTCTTTGATTTCATCCGTACTTTAAGGACATTTGACTTAATTTTAGTCATTAATACTATACATTAATTTTATTTAATTTACGAATACGGTAAAGGTGTAGCCTATAATTCAATTTACAAGGAAGTTTTGTGGTTATATTGATAAAATTATATTTTATATTTATGAATTTATTAATTTTATTTGTAAATATATTTTAATATCTATCATTTAATATGTATCAATCGTATATATATCTATATATAGATATATGTTAATGTCTATTTTTTTTTTTGCATAAATGACAAAATTTTATTTATGGACTTCATTTTTGTATAAAAAAAAGAATATTCAAATTATGTGATTGTATAAATTACAGGGTAATAAAATATAATTAATATTATATGAAGAGCCTGTTTTCCATGGAAAGTAATGATTCTTATGGATGACCATTAATGGAAGCCATTAAATATAGTACAATTGCATATTTGAAAGCTGGTTGTTAATCGTGTAGTTTATTAAAATACTTTTGGTAACGTAACGTCGCACTCTTCACATCTGTTTAAAACAATCAATGAAAAATAATGAAAGATTAGATATATATATATATATATATATATATATATATAAAATAAATTTGATGGCAAAATTAAAAATAATTCAATTTCATTGAAAAACGTTAAAGAAAATAATAATTTTCATTAGTAAAATGTACAAGAACTATGTAGCATAATAGATATATTTGCAAATGATTCATTAGAAATGTTTATCTTGTAAGAACAATTTTGGGATAAATATTATAAAATATATGTACTACATTTTAAATAACAATATATATATATATTAAAATATAGACACTAAGCCTTGAAGAAGAGAAAGCTCTGCTACAATTTTATTTACATTATTATTCTATGATACATATAATATCAAATAAAGAAATATATACTGAAAAAAATAATAGTCTTTCATAAATTATACAATACTAAGCAAGATAATGTTTTTCTATCCTTAGAATTCTTGGTTTACTATATGTGTAATATATTAATAATAGTAAATATACAGTTTTACAAATAACACAAATAGAATATTATATACAAGCGAAATAGATGAAAAAAAATCTAATAAAAAATATGCATTATTAGTGTCTCGGTATTAGATTGCATATTTTTCTATTTACCGATTAAATATATAATTTGCATTTTTCTCCGTCTTTGGTATATAACATGTGAGAATATCTTACATACTTATACAGTTAACAATATATATATATATATATTGTTAACATTAAATAAAATTAATTCTCCATATCATGTGACGTAATTCATGAAATACATAGATTACAATAAATAAATTATACGTATCTTAATCGTATAATCATCTTATATATAAAATATAAAGAATTTGAATAGATCTTTTGTATGTTTAGTCTATATAAATAGACAAAATGAATAATAAAATAAGTACATAAGAAATATATCTAATGTCTCTGTATATAACTATAATCATAGATATTACAAAAAAATAAATCCATTTGAAGCAATAAGATTCATCACAGTGTAAGATAATATCAATTATATATATATATATTAATATATATTAATACTTTTGCAAAACTGTTATTATTAGATCATATTAACTTATTATCGTTTAAAAAGAAATGTTATACTATAAAAATATGTTGAAATTATGCAAAAATTTCATTTTGCATACCAAGATGTTCCAAAAAAATACCCATTGGTGTTCGTGTCAAGCCGATGCCTTCAATTTTATTAACAATTTTGTTTTTTGTATTTCTCGATCTCAAAGAAGCATGTATAAATATAACTGTAATAAATGATTAATAAATTATTATTCACAATATTACAGAAGTTATCGAAATGATTAAACTTACCTGAAAATGGTAGCAAAATGCCAAGTAAAAAAACTAAGAGGGATCCTAAGGTGTAAGTAGCAAAACCTGCTACCAATATTATTCCAATTATACCTACACCTGGATATTGTTGTTTAAATTGATGTATCAATCTTCCCTCCGTTGATACATAAGCGAAACCTCCTACAATTATTACCATTGCTACCATTCCAACGAACATTTTGACAGGATGAATTAATCTGTGAAAACAATGTTAACAATATTATATTATAACATTAATTGTAACGGTTATTATAAGTGAATATGCATATGCATATGGCTTACCTATGTGCACATATTCGTATCCATATACATATACGCAGATTATATTCTACAAAAAGAAATGTATCTTTGAACTTACCCTACGATGAGAAAAATAACCACAGCCATGAACAAGTAATTTGTTTGATAATAAAGCATGTTATTGACGACTCTGTTGCCCCATTTATCAAAATCTTTAAAATTTGGTATTTGAAAACGAGCTGATTTTAACAAAAAATCATCTAAACTCCGAAGAGGTGCCAATTCGAAATTACTATCGATTTTTGTTTTATCCATTGTATTTAATAACTTTATTCTTATTCTCCTCAACAATTGCCGCTTAAAAAAACTCTGCAGATTAATAAAGTTTCACTCGATTTTATTATCTTTCTCTTACGTAGTTCAATATTTTTGGACGATGACGTTCTCAGAAAAAATCAAGGGTGACAAATGGTATACAAGATATATCTACATTTACTCTAGTTAACATCTCCTATAGATGCTTTAGTGTCGCCCCCATTCACTTGATCGAACTTTCATGGAAACACACTGTATTCATGGTAATTGTAGAATAAATGTAAAACTTTTTTTTTCAAAATTCAAATTATTTCTCCAAAAGTCATTCTAATACCTGCTCTTTATCATCAATTTTTTCTTATTTCAATATTTATTTATTAATTTGTTAATTTATTAATAATTGTTTGTAACCATTATTAATAGTACTTATATATATATGACTTTTGGTTTAGAAAATATCGTTAAGATTGCGCCACATGTCCCATTCAAATATATCTCCTGTAAAACTGTATAATTTTTTTTTTTTATAAAGAATGACCAATTATAACTATATTTTCTTCCTTATTTCTTTACAATGCTACGTGTAATTTACTCTCATTCTTATCTTTTATCTTTCTATCTGCAGGTTATGTTACAATTATATTATGTCTGAGTAATATTTCAAATGAGGATGTTTAAACAAAATGCATTGATGTAAATGTGTTCAAGCTAAATTTAGCTAATAATAATGCACATTTAACTAGTGGAAAAAAATAAACTAAAAAATATGTTTAATTAAATATCAATGAAGGAAGAAATGATGCTACAAGAAATTAGAAGTGGCGATTTTTTATTCTATCAAAATAATACAATATGATATTATGTAACTGCAGAAAATATTTCAATTTTCTTAAAATTTCTTGAAATCTCTTTGTGATTAAAATAACGTGATCCGCTTAGATAATATAAGGTATACTAAATTTATAACATACATGTGTATATATATATATATTTTTTTTTTCTTCTGCTTTATATCCTATACTTTATATCCATAAGTTGTAGCATTTACTGATCGAATTTGAGTTAACCAGAAAATACAAATATTAATATTAATATTCTTATGTTATTAATTATTTGACGATAAAGCGAAAAAAAATCGCAAAGAATTAAATAGAGAAGCTGTATACTTACCTACAGTATGACTTATAAATGTAAACAGAAAATATATATAATAAATAAATGTATACTTTCTAATATGTATAGGGAATAATTATAAATAAATAACTACAAATGGAAAACATTGTCATTTAATACAATTGTATGAAATTGCATTTATTGTTACAAAATAAACGCAGAATAATGCTAAAAAATGGAAATCAATAATTATGAGTTAGAGTATGTTAGTATGTTAATATTATTTATATAATATTATGATAAAAAATTAATACAGTAAAAACTTGTAACTGTTTTCTACAGTTAAGTTTTCATTGAGTAATCTAAATTGATAAATGTAACTTTTTAAATAATCTTTCTCATAATATCTTTTCTACATAAAGGAAAATGAGATCTTGACGATATATTAAAAATAAATATAATATTCTATAATAAAAATGACGTAAAAATAGCAGCGTTAGAATGAAAAAGTATTATAATTAAACGCTGAAGATAGTATTAAAAAAGTATATAATATGATATTACCTTAAAATGAAGAAGAAAATTCAATTAGAAGTTGATAATTTTGCATGGAAAATTAGGTAAAGTATTAACTGCTTTTCCATAGCCAAATTTGGATGTATCGTTGGGTTGAGGAAAGTAAACGATTGAGATAAGGAGGGAAGTTAAAATAAAAGGGATGATGAGAAGAGAAGTGGAAGAAGATGAAGAAAACAGAAGAAAAGCGTCAGTGGGGATTGACGCATATTTCTCGAGTAGTCAGGGATGTCCAAAAGACACGACGGTCCACCCTCAAGCACCCAATGATATTCCCGATGTTTGAATATTTAACTTTGAAAGGTTTCCTGGTTACGCGTTGTCCCGGTCGAAGCACTGCGTAAGTTTCCCATTATGCGTGGGCAGATCTATTGGGCAGCCCTGGAGACGTCCCTCGTGCCCATCTTCGGTAGCGTCGCGTACGATACGCGAGCTTTATATCTGGCTTCGCTGCGCCTGCGAGCCTCAGCCGCTCCGTAGCTACATACTGATCCACAACTCACCCTCGCGGTTGGTACATTATACTGCTCTTAGTTTGTCCGTAATATCGGTGCGTTCTCCTTACGAGAAACATAAGATTCCTAAGTATAATATCCGAAACAAATATCAAATATATCTCTAATTAAGAATATTTTCCTTTCAGAAATAAGAAGATAGCACAATGTGTGACGACGAAGTAGCTGCCCTTGTCGTAGACAATGGATCCGGTATGTGCAAGGCCGGATTTGCAGGAGACGATGCACCTCGTGCTGTATTCCCCTCGATCGTCGGCCGACCTCGTCACCAGGGTGTGATGGTCGGTATGGGTCAGAAAGACAGCTACGTAGGCGATGAAGCGCAAAGCAAAAGGGGTATTCTTACACTCAAATATCCAATCGAACACGGTATTATCACCAACTGGGATGACATGGAAAAGATCTGGCATCACACCTTTTATAATGAACTTCGTGTCGCTCCGGAAGAACATCCCGTTCTTCTCACTGAAGCTCCACTCAACCCTAAGGCTAATCGCGAAAAGATGACACAAATTATGTTCGAAACCTTCAACAGTCCAGCTATGTATGTTGCCATCCAAGCTGTTCTGTCCCTGTACGCCTCCGGTCGTACCACGGGTATTGTATTGGATTCTGGCGATGGTGTATCTCACACCGTACCTATCTACGAAGGTTATGCTCTTCCTCATGCTATCCTACGTTTGGATTTGGCCGGTCGTGATTTGACCGACTATCTCATGAAGATCTTGACTGAAAGAGGCTACTCCTTCACAACCACGGCTGAACGAGAAATCGTTCGTGATATCAAGGAAAAGCTTTGCTATGTTGCTTTGGACTTTGAACAAGAAATGGCCACCGCAGCAGCCAGTACTTCCCTCGAGAAGAGCTACGAGTTGCCCGACGGACAGGTCATTACGATCGGTAACGAGAGGTTCCGTTGCCCAGAAGCACTATTTCAACCTTCCTTCTTGGGTATGGAATCCTGTGGTATTCACGAGACCGTCTACAATTCCATCATGAAGTGCGACGTCGACATCCGTAAGGATCTCTACGCCAACAACGTCTTGTCCGGTGGTACTACCATGTATCCTGGTATCGCTGATCGTATGCAGAAGGAAATCACTGCTCTCGCACCCTCGACCATCAAAATCAAGATCATTGCACCTCCCGAGAGGAAATACTCCGTATGGATCGGTGGTTCCATCCTTGCTTCCCTATCTACCTTCCAACAGATGTGGATTTCGAAACAGGAGTACGACGAGTCTGGCCCTGGTATTGTCCACCGCAAGTGCTTCTAAATTCATGATTGAACAGTGTCAGAAATGCGACACAGATCTTGAAGAGTTAACATCTGGGTTGCGTGTAAGAATATTCTTGAGAAAGAAGATCAAATTTATGCGAACTGTTGTGCTGCTACAAAAACAAATCATCAAGAAAATTATTAGCATTCGACTTGTTCTTATAAAATTATACATTTACTTGAGATTTCTTTTTTAAATAGCGATACAATCTATTCAATCTATTGTAATTTTGTAACTTTTTGCAACAAGAAAAAAGTCGAAATGAGTTTTATTCCAAAGAATGTCTATGTAATCAATGATTTACAATAATAATCATTGCGTTAACATGAACTTTGGAAGAAGTCACGCGTACGAGTTGATCGATTATTACGTTACAATTAAGATCACTCGCTGTCTTAATGTAAAAGATATTCTCTGTAATCGTACAATTAAGTACATTCTGTCTGGGTTGTTAACGAGGCCAACATATCTGATCTTATTCTAATTTACTTTGTAAATATTATATACTAAATCGTCGTTGCATTGTTATACACAATTGACATGCAATATCAAATATAAATTTAAATATACATTTCACACGACATTATAAATATGATTTAATATACTGAAACACTTTATTATCCTTTCCTTGTATAAATCCTGTAGACCCTAATAGAATTTTGAGACGCGTTTCAAGAGTGTTTTCTTTTATTTGATTTAACAAATCTGGAAGTTTACTTTTAAAACTTTACTTTATTTCTATGTAATCAGCTAAATGTTCTCTTGATTTTGAGATACGCGCATTATGTAATATATAGATTTTAAGTTCAGAATTAAATTGTTCCTCTATAATTTTAAATATCCAATCCAGTCGTGATTTTTGACTAGAAATTTATGAGAAAGTTAAATCAAATTTAAATACGCAACAATATATTTCTCATTTATACATTTTCATAATAATTGTTGAAACCACTTTTTCACCAAAATTGATACTCATGCTCTCGAGTAAAAGCATATCTGGGTGATTGCGAAGCAAACGTCCAAAAAAAGCTGCCTCGCCGCACGGGGTAGCTTTTATCAAAACTTGGCTCTCCCATCCAAATTAGGTACGAGGGAGCTATTTTTACCAACAGTCACTCACATCGATTCTCCAGTAGCTTCTCATGATATTTATGAATTTCATCGATCGCCATCTAAACGCCTATATCAGATATGCATGTATTAGTGATTATTCGTTTTATATACTTTATATATAGTAATATATATAATAAAAATATACACGCGTATAATAGTATAGGGAAATAAAGTTGCATATGGATCATGCATGCGTGGAAATGATATGTCTACTGCTGAATGCTATTCTACTCTATAATGATATTAAATAAACGTAATTATAAAATAAAGATTATTTTTATAAATTTTTATCTGCGATCAATTAACGTTCAGAAATTTTTGAAAATTGAATTCTAAATTGTTAATTATTTATTCGCTATTCTTTACTCTTTTCTACGTAAATTCTAACGTGATCAGCTACACAACAAGTATTCATTTGCTTATTTTATACAAAAGGAAAGTTGTTTCACCAGAGCTTAGATAAAAATACAAATATGAATCACTTTACGTAATACATATGTATATACGCGATATTTGAAAATTTATATAAAAGCAAACAATCGATTGTTTTTGAGACACAGAGATAGAGAGAAAAGAAGACGTTATTATCAAAAAAGAAAAATAACATTTTTCCATAATACATGTAATTTAATGAAATCCATTAAATATCATTTAAGTTCAAGAGGACAAATCTAAATTGGTTTAGTTTAGTATCGAATGTTCGATAGGGACAAGTATTGAAGGATTTTGAATCGATTGGATGCGTTATAAAAAAGGATGAAAAGAATAAAAGATTAACTACGTAAAGATTGTTCATAAGAGGAATGTATGTTGATGTAGAAGTTTTGGAAGCTATACATTGATCTCTTACTTAGATCTCGCAACCGCCTAGTTCGGCGAGCGTCGCGACGCCCGCGAGGCGAGCCTTTTTCGTGCCTGTCGAGCATTCGCCATTCCACGAAAATGCGGGGGTGTACTGACGAGAGCATATATTCGACGCCGCGGCGCCCAAAGGCACAGACGCCACTTCAACTCTGTCTCGTGCACGGTACGTATGTATATACTAAACGGTACCAAGTCCAAACATAACTTATAATAATATTACTTCGATCATTTATCTTTAATATTATATTAATTTGTATAATTATTGAATGTATACGGTTCAACGATCTCTCCTCCGTGCTTCTTAATACGAAACAGATTTTAACGAAACTAATAGAAACGAAAGTTAAGTTCAAGGTAGAATCGAACGATCGGCTCGACTTAGGCCAAACAACATGATCTCGATGGAGACTAATTCTTTGGCATTTTATCAAGGTGAAGAAAGAATCAGGTCGTTTTTGGCATTTGATAAAACACTTTGAAATTGAATCAGCGCGGTAATTTAACATTTTCGGATTTCTTTTTTCATTCTAAATAATATCTATATCTGGAAATAATATTAATTTAATAACAGATTTTTGAAAGGATAGAGAGAAAAGAGTTATTAATTGAAATAATAAAATTTTTTACTAATCTTCGGCTAAAATACTACCTGTAATTCTTTCATTTTTTACTACGAATTACTTTCTAAGATTGCAATTAATTCATATAATAGCGTACGTATAATAACTTCAACATATTCGAGGTCTTTGTCCGCATACGCTAATATACGGACGCTAGCATACGCTCAAAGCACAGCGTAATTTTGGCACGAACAGGCATATGAGCTATGCTTTTTCACTTAACGGCCTAGCCGGGGCGACGTCGGTTACTATAAACATTGCTTGAACTTATTAGGGAGCGTCCGTTGGTCGTCCATCTAAACTTAGCTATCTGCCGTACGGAAATAACTTAGCGACGCTGTAGCCGCTCGCCTATCGTTTTATAGGCAACTGGGTCAATCCTGGCTAGAGATGATTTCTGAAAACGTTATTAAGATATTTTTTTAAGCTACAATACCACCGCACAATCTTAAAGACATATTAGAAAATATAATCAAACAATACCTAGAAGCAAAAAATGCCCGTAAAAGACTTTAACTAAAACATTTCGCATAATGAAGTAACGACAAATGAGTTTCTTTGTCGAGGAAGAGTTAATCAACGGAAGGTGATAATTTTTTTTTACAGATCATTAAAACGAAACAAGAAACACAATGTGTGACGACGAAGTAGCTGCCCTTGTCGTAGACAATGGATCCGGTATGTGCAAGGCCGGATTTGCAGGAGACGATGCACCTCGTGCTGTATTCCCCTCGATCGTCGGCCGACCTCGTCACCAGGGTGTGATGGTCGGTATGGGTCAGAAAGACAGCTACGTAGGCGATGAAGCGCAAAGCAAAAGGGGTATTCTTACACTCAAATATCCAATCGAACACGGTATTATCACCAACTGGGATGACATGGAAAAGATCTGGCATCACACCTTTTATAATGAACTTCGTGTCGCTCCGGAAGAACATCCCGTTCTTCTCACTGAAGCTCCACTCAACCCTAAGGCTAATCGCGAAAAGATGACACAAATTATGTTCGAAACCTTCAACAGTCCAGCTATGTATGTTGCCATCCAAGCTGTTCTGTCCCTGTACGCCTCCGGTCGTACCACGGGTATTGTATTGGATTCTGGCGATGGTGTATCTCACACCGTACCTATCTACGAAGGTTATGCTCTTCCTCATGCTATCCTACGTTTGGATTTGGCCGGTCGTGATTTGACCGACTATCTCATGAAGATCTTGACTGAAAGAGGCTACTCCTTCACAACCACGGCTGAACGAGAAATCGTTCGTGATATCAAGGAAAAGCTTTGCTATGTTGCTTTGGACTTTGAACAAGAAATGGCCACCGCAGCAGCCAGTACTTCCCTCGAGAAGAGCTACGAGTTGCCCGACGGACAGGTCATTACGATCGGTAACGAGAGGTTCCGTTGCCCAGAAGCACTATTTCAACCTTCCTTCTTGGGTATGGAATCCTGTGGTATTCACGAGACCGTCTACAATTCCATCATGAAGTGCGACGTCGACATCCGTAAGGATCTCTACGCCAACAACGTCTTGTCCGGTGGTACTACCATGTATCCTGGTATCGCTGATCGTATGCAGAAGGAAATCACTGCTCTCGCACCCTCGACCATCAAAATCAAGATCATTGCACCTCCCGAGAGGAAATACTCCGTATGGATCGGTGGTTCCATCCTTGCTTCCCTATCTACCTTCCAACAGATGTGGATTTCGAAACAGGAGTACGACGAGTCTGGCCCTGGCATCGTTCACCGCAAGTGCTTCTAAGCAATTATATTCTTAAAAACGATTGTTATTGCTATATTATTTACGCAGACACACCTAATTATTCCTTACTATTTCATCTAGTTACATGTCAATTATTTTTATTTCACTGTTGGTAATTTTTAGCTACGGCCAAAGCGACTACCTTATTAGCAGTAGCGATCAGTATTCTTTTTGCCATTAATTGAATTTAATCGTCATCTTTTATGTGTGTGTGTATATATATATATATATATAGATATATACACACATATTTAGATATGTGTGTATATGTACATATATATATGTATTTATATGGATCTACATCTCTATCTCAATGGAATAAATGAAACTTATATTTTCACAGCGGTGTAATTAGTAATCTTTCATTTGTTACCCTTTATATGCATATATCACATTCGGAATTTTATTTACGTTATCATTAAACTTAATTTTTTGATAATATTTTGGAATTATAACGTTGGAATAAAATCGAATTTATTCGCAATCTTTTAATACTTGCAATTACGATTGATTTACGAAATGAAATCTAAATTAACAACTAGATAAACATATTTAACTTTAATATAGCGTTTTTTATACGGTATATTTACGAAATATATATATACGATTTCTCTCGAAGAATCTTGTTGTATTATCTTAATCATTTTAATTTTTCTAACTACTTTGATTATGCAAAAATTTAGAATCGTATATTCTGGAAAGTTACAAATTCCGTGCAATCATTTCTGGGATAATTTGCCCTTATACTTATATTGTACATTTTCCATTGTCATATGTTGGTTTTTAGCCCTTTTATGCATTAGAAGAATGCATGGACGACAACGATTAAAGAAAATGATTATTCATGGAATATTAGTTTGTCTTTGAAATTCGGATATAAGGTAAATGGATATAATGTTTGGTTGCAGGGACCGTGTATTAAACGGATTTATTGAAAATAGTCTAGTATAGGTATAATTAACAACATTTCCTCTCTACATCCAACTAATTCTGCATATTTATACAGATAACTTAAAAGGAAGAGAAAATAATTGGCCGTCTACACAAAGGAGAATTCAATCTAGTGATCATGCATATACATCTTTGTGCACTGGGCAATGAGTCAATAATGATTTTTGAAAAATTACCACGTCCTTAATGATGCCCCATGTTTTTCACTGATGTGGCTAACAACGATCCATCATCCAATACCCAGCGGAAATAAAAATCCAGGTAACATGTTAGTAGATATATGCATGTTCAATGAAGAGAGTAACATTCGACTGCATTGATCGCCTATACTTATCGTCGAATCTGAAAATTTCATTTTCAATTAGAAGGATTGCTTGATTTGGATTTTGAACATAATATACCGGATTTGTATAAATTAAGATTTATATAAATGAAAATTGCATCAATGCCATTTTAAATTTGAATAAACACTTTGCATGTATGACTAGTGAAGTAGTAAATACAATATAACATATATAACAAGAAATTATTCCAACTTTTATCTCTTTCACAAATACTTTTTATCTAACGAAATCGAAAACACAAAAAATGATTATTTCACATATACGCCTTACCATCGATTATTGATATCATTAACGGGATATAAGTAATCGTTAACTATCGTTAGCTATCGTTAATTATCCGCGTAAATTATTGAAGTTTAATGTAAGAAAGCATTCACCCTCATATACTTGCTCGTATACGGTGAAAGATAGAATTGCACTCATTTCTTCATAATAATTTTCTTTAAATGAATCACCGTAAAGTATGCAAAAGAAGCACTATTAAAAAAATATTAGCAACTAACAAAGACGCGTCCTTTCGAGATTGAAAGCCACAATCAGTAATGCGAAGTCCGCGAATCTGTCGTCCGTCGAATCGACGGCCAACATCGACGGCCAACATCGACGGTAGCACAGTAAGGTAAAGTGGGAGAGGGTTCGATGGTGGATCGAGTACTTCTCGTCGCCCGGTACATTTTAAATGGCACCAAATAAAAAATTATTATTTCTAATCCATATTAAAACGATCATTCGAAATATGTTCTACAAATTATCTTTTTAGATCATCTTCGTTCGACTATTGTACGATAGTGTATAGTAACTAATATTTCTATGATAAATCATATAAATCATATAAATCATATAAATATAAAACGACCGAGATTTATTCGCATACGATCTATACAGCTACGTAGAAAAAAAATGATGTTTTATCTCAATGAAGTTAAAAGGACTTACAGGATCTCACAACGTTGCCTACCCGATCTAGGCTACTCATTGCTCATTACGTCTTTTTCTTTTCTTTTACAGAAGCAGTACTTTTCAGAATAAAGAAATAATGAAGTAAAAAGAGGATAACAGGAGAGAAAAGAGAAGATTAATGCAGTAAGAAGAAGAAGAAGAAAAAGAAAGGACAGCATAAACTGGAGGCATACCGAGCGACCGTCTGTCTCTTGGTACCTTCGTTTAGGTGAAAAGCACCCGAGGAGGACGGCCCTGCGGTGTAACGAGTCCTTATTTGGATTCGGGAACCGTCGGGAATAGCACGTCGTCGGCGTCTCCCTCTTGACGTCGCTCTTAGGGCGACTAAGGACTAGGTGACGGCGGCGGTGGTGGCAGCGGTGGCGGCAGCAACGTCGGCGGCAGACGACGATGCGCGCGTTAACGTACAGCAGATTTCCATCTAAGGGGCGGATCGCTATTTTCGGCTGCGAACCGATATGGATAAAGGTACCCCACAGAGCAGGCGGTGCGCCACTCGTCGCTTTCGGTTTCTTGCACGACGTTCGTCTCTAAGAGATCGTCGCCTATTCGATCTATTCGATCATCCAGTTTTGAACGGTAAATCTCATTGCGGAGGACGCAACCCTTGCGCTTGTCTTTTTACTTTCCTTTATTCAACGTATCTTCTTGTTCCTAGTCCTTAGATTCTTTTTCTCATTATCATTTCCTTCTTACTACGCTTACTACTTCTATTACTTTTTATTTTTTCTTTCAACTGAATTACGTAAATAGTCAATTTTGTGATTATCGTGATTGCGATAAAGTGTATCGGGCTATCGGATAGTACTAACCAATCGCTTAGTTTTATATACACTTTGAAATTTGTGTCAAGTGTAAACGTTTGATAAATGTTGCATGGTGGTACGTGATGAAATATAAGGATAACATGATACATGCCATGCATACTATTCGGAAATTTTGTTTTAGATAGTATCTACCTGTGAAAATACATATAATCGTTTAATGATTCGTTAACATATATTGATACATTGTTTCTAATATTTTTATAAAGAGTGTCTACAGTCGATATGAACTGGTCATATTGTTTTCACTAAATGAAATGAACAACTACCCACCAAACTTTCCTATTAGATCGAAATGATAGTTATAATTGAATGCAAACAGGAAAAACAAGAAACTATTAATTTCATTCATTTATTTGCAGAAAGAACCGTTTCTAACAACCCTTCAAGATGTGTGATGATGATGTTGCGGCGCTCGTTGTGGACAATGGTTCAGGCATGTGCAAGGCCGGATTCGCTGGAGACGATGCACCGCGAGCTGTCTTCCCTAGTATTGTAGGAAGACCACGTCATCAGGTACAGTTTCTTCATAAATTAAATTTAATATTTTGAAGAAAAAACGAATCGACCGATAAAAAAATTGTTTTTATAACCACAGGGTGTGATGGTCGGTATGGGTCAAAAAGACAGCTACGTGGGCGACGAGGCACAAAGTAAAAGGGGTATTCTTACGCTAAAATATCCTATAGAACACGGTATTATCACCAATTGGGATGACATGGAAAAGATTTGGCATCATACCTTTTATAATGAACTTCGTGTCGCTCCGGAAGAACATCCCGTTCTTCTCACTGAAGCTCCACTCAACCCTAAGGCTAATCGCGAAAAGATGACACAAATTATGTTCGAAACCTTCAACAGTCCAGCTATGTATGTTGCCATCCAAGCTGTTCTGTCCCTGTACGCCTCCGGTCGTACCACGGGTATTGTATTGGATTCTGGCGATGGTGTATCTCACACCGTACCTATCTACGAAGGTTATGCTCTTCCTCATGCTATCCTACGTTTGGATTTGGCCGGTCGTGATTTGACCGACTATCTCATGAAGATCTTGACTGAAAGAGGCTACTCCTTCACAACCACGGCTGAACGAGAAATCGTTCGTGATATCAAGGAAAAGCTTTGCTATGTTGCTTTGGACTTTGAACAAGAAATGGCCACCGCAGCAGCCAGTACTTCCCTCGAGAAGAGCTACGAGTTGCCCGACGGACAGGTCATTACGATCGGTAACGAGAGGTTCCGTTGCCCAGAAGCACTATTCCAACCTTCCTTCTTGGGTATGGAATCCTGTGGTATTCACGAGACCGTCTACAATTCCATCATGAAGTGCGATGTCGATATCCGTAAGGATCTCTACGCCAACACTGTACTATCCGGTGGTACCACCATGTATCCCGGTATCGCCGATCGTATGCAAAAGGAAATCACTGCTCTCGCACCCTCGACCATTAAGATCAAGATCATTGCACCTCCTGAGAGGAAATACTCCGTATGGATCGGTGGTTCCATCCTTGCTTCCCTATCTACCTTCCAACAAATGTGGATTTCGAAACAGGAATACGATGAATCTGGCCCTGGAATCGTTCACCGCAAATGCTTCTAAAAAAATAATTTTATTGTTAATCCGTATCTTCCAAATCCATTTTCATATTTTTCTTATTTTCCTTTCTTTTCTCTTCTCTTCTTTTCGCTTTTTTCTTTTTCTTTTTTCCTTTTCTTTGTCAATTACGACACATCTATATACTACTAAGCTTCGCCGTGTTCGCAATTTAAGCTGATAGGTTGTACATGTGAAAAGAGGATACGACGAAGAAAAGAAGAGATCAGAATAAGGAAATTTGATAAATTGGCAAAGAAAAAAACAATTGATTGCCTTTATTGTACACATTTATCAGACTGTATTTTACTTTGTAGTTTATACAAATACGACTGTTTATTATGAATATTGATTTTTTTCATAACACTCGTGATCGTTAAAAAGCGATCCTTTATCATTCTGCCACGAATATATGTTCTTTCGTATGGGCCTCTCCGTTTTTATTTTATTTTTCTTTATTATAAACCATGTTTACGTTAGAATGCTACATTAAAATGAATAATATTAAAATGTATACGATAATATAGCATAAACAAAAAATTCTTCTGTTTGAAGTAAATTCTAATACTTTGTAATGATTTCTCAGAATAGATGATTAATTTCATCAATTCTTTTGCTTATTGCACACATAGACCTTTAAACATTAAATTAAAATTAATTAAGTAAATTTTGAAAGGGGTATAATGCCATTTGAATACCTACAAACCAATCACTCAGCAAAATGCATCTTTATAATACATGTAATACTCTTCGACCTAATTAATATGACATGTAGACTATTTAATTAATCACTCGAGAATCGTTATAGGTATCTACAAAAGAGTATTCTTTTTATATAATTCGTTATCTAAAGTAGGTTTTAGTCTTACGAGTCCATATATGGCGCCTTGCGCATAGATAGCAGCATCTTCTGTCATGCGCCTGTGCCTAATTCGAATTACGATGTAGAACACAGCGGTAATATTTAACTCGAAACATGAGACACAATTGATTACAAGGCGCATTTCATAAATTCCTTTACATATTTAATAAATAAACAAAATATCTGTTGCCATTTATAATGTTTTTCTTCAAAATGGTCCTTCCATTATTCGTCAATATTTATTGAAATAACGAAATTTACTCTGGTATTGTATTCGACTACTTAATAATTTTTTTTCTTTTTTGAGATAAAATCAAGGCGTATTTCCAATAATGAAACGGATTGTTTCCTGTGATTGATCATCATATACGTGCGATTTTATTTGTGTAGATAGTACCGTTATTATTACGGTAATATAATAATTTTATATATACAAATATATACATGCATTAATGCTAATTAATTCATTCACAGCTTATAACTGTAAACTATGAGAATATATATTTTATCTATCTACAAACGAATTCAAATATTGCAATATTTGTTTGCATTAAGAATTTGCAAACGGTGTTGTTGATCGTCGTTTTTGATTAGTTGGTATGTGTACTTTTGCGTAGCAAGGAACGCTATTGGCTGTCACCACAGTTGTCAGAATTTGCGCGTGCATCTTGTGAAGTTTGTTCGTTGGTTAGGCGTACACGTCGCTTTCTACTTAGATATCAGAGGTAATTTGTTTATAATTACATATTTGTTAATATTAATTATCTCTTTTGTAATTAATAGCAAAAGTACTGTCTTCATAGATTATACACATACACACGCGCGCGTTTGCATATAAGCGCGTACAACACACATACACACATACACACACACGTTTAAAGAATATGAGTTTGGTAATACTAACGTTACTTTCTGTGCATTCTTATTACAGGTAAGAATATTTAATGTAATATAGATAAATATGGTGATATTATTGATGGCTATTCCAAATGTGTCCTAAATCTATATATATTAGTTTTTCTTGAAAAAGAACTATCCTCTTTTTATTCTCAATCATTAAATCCTATAAATAAGGGACATACAAATCTATGGGACATGGGTCCTATTAACCAATCTAATACCATTGAAATGAGAATTTGTTTCCTTTATAATAAACCAAGCGCGCGACTAGAGTATACATCTTTTTAGATATTAACATATTAAAGTCTATATATTATTCTATAAAACTTTAATTTGAAAAATGTCTTTTTTTCAGTACATTTAACTAGTACGTTGAAAAATGGATGCAACTAAAGCCTCGGAGACAAACAAAGAGTTTAAGGAAAAAGAATATGCTTTTTATTCGCCCGAAGAACAAATGTCTGCATTTTTATACGTTGGAAAAGAACTTCCTCTTTATCTGCCAGAAAATTTGATTGCCCATCATTATTTTTTAACAATTCATCTTGAATGTATCGAAAAATTAGCTGCAGATGAAAATAAATCACTATTGCCAGTTGAAATAATTCTAAAGGTAAGGACATTTTAATTTAAAATCAAACTAGCCATGAAATGCTTATAATACATCAATATTTTAGGCATTCGAAAGTAATCTTGTTCCTCATTTTGAGACATTGATATTCGCATTGGCGGTATGTTGCAAACAAGTTTATAGCGAAAATTTACGTCATGCGGCTTATTCGTTAGTAGGAAAGATTTGTTCATTGCCAGAACATTTTATTCTATTTATCAAATTCATATCTGAATTAAGTAAACGCAAAATTTCAATGGAACAACCTGTTAATCCTGGTCATGGATGGGGTCATGGATTGCGTAAAACTGTTAATAATTGGTACCTTTCCAAGGAACCTTTAGAATTAGCTAAATGTGTAACACGATGTAAAGGCAGACACGGATGGAAGCACAAGGATATAATCAAACTCTCTCATCCACATCCTGATACACCAGGTAAACTATTGATAAGCCATTAATAAGCAAGAAGTCGCGATAAATAGTGATTAATATTTATTAATTACTTAAATAGTTTATTAACGTATACTGTTCAAAATAGAAAAAGAAGTGATACTTAAGTACATAATGCATGGTTTGGATGAAACTAAAAAATCCTTTGGCAATAACTTAAATGTACAAGAACTGATTGAATATATCGAAAGGATTGAAAATTTCAAACATTGCAATGATATAGTTCAGGCAGCTGGCCTTTTAGAAAAGTACGAATTAACCTTAGACCATGTCCCTGGTCATATGTTGAAATCTACAGAGGTATGAGATCTACAAACATTCTTACTTCAATTTTCTTATTTTAATAGTTTATTTTTTCCTTTTTAAGGATAAATTATTATCTTTACAGATTTGGAATTCATTGGTATCAACAATGGATTTAGATACGCTTTGGCGTAATTTGCAAAGAATACACAATTTGGGATTATTGAAAGCAGATGCTCCAATTATTGACAAAATAATAGATGAAATTACTAATAAGGACAGATTAGCTTTCAGCAATATACATCCAATACTTGTTTACATTACTTTACAAAATTATCTACACTCTGGAAAGTAAGATATACAGACGTATAGCATCGTGTCTACACCGTATAACTTATAATGCTATTATTTTATATGTAGATTGATACTAAAACAATACATAGGTTTACACTAGGGTTGACAGTGATGGTTCTAGCCATCACTTTGATCAGCATGTCAAGTTATTAACGAGTAATGTATCTTTCAAAGGCCATTGTCATACGAGAAACGAAAAATGAAAGTACAAGCAAAGAAACCATATCGTCCTTCGCCAAGACCAAACTCTAAGATTATAAGTGCATTACACCAAGCCTTCGATCTTTCATTTTTGGTAAGTTTCATAATATTTACTCGATATATACATATATAAGGTAAGTATTACACCCCATTAATTATTTTTTCCTACAAATTTCTATCCACAGAATCTAAAATCTACTGGATTGCGTTATATGATAACGATTGATGCTAACAAAGTAATGTGGGGGTCTAAGACGTCGCGTAATGGGACTGTGAATGGGGCAGATGCTGGTTTCTTAATAGCGTATACGCTTTCTCGATGCGAGAAAGACGTCACTGTCGCTTTATTTGACATCATCGACGTTGATATTGTCAATTTGAATCAGTCATTAAGTTTCTTTTCGCTAAGTACCACATATCAGTTTAAGTCAAAGAAAGATATTCGATTAAGTAACCCTATTAAATGGGCCTCCAAACAAAATTATCAGTATGATGTGTTTATTAATGTTGTGAACGATATAGTAAACTACAACGAATGCGAAGAAAACTTTGAAGAATATAAAAAACAAATGAATCTTCCCAACGCAAAGTAAGAATTGAACTTTTCACTTGATTTATGTGCCTATATTCAATGTCTATTCCCACAAGGATTAATATGAAATATTTTTTTTTAGATTAATAAATTTCGTTGTTTCTTCTTCAAAAGCGTACAAAGAGGATTTATACAACAAAAACATTTTGACAATTTACGGTTTCGATGCAACCGTGCCTATGGTTATACAAGCTTTTGCAAAGTCACTCTTTTGAAGAAAATCAGCTGTACTACAATATGCTGTACTCATGATTTAATTCTTCATTTTCACGAATAAGAAATTTAGCGTTTTTAATTGGATGACATATTGCAAAATGCAAAAACAATTTTTATAAAGGTAAATCTCTACTAAAATCATTCATTTCTATACGATTTAAAAAATCGATCCTACAATAATTCTAACAAATTTTGTATCGCTCATTCGATGAAAATCTATTTTGAGTAGAGACAAATTTACAAGAAATTATGAAACAATAATGTTTCAATCTTATTAAGGAATGAAATTTCAAATAGAAAGTTCTGTAACAAGTGATGATGAACGTATTTAACAATAATTACATTGCGTAAACTTTTCTATATCGTTTCATTATAAAATATTAATATTAAGTCAATGACGGTATATATTGCATTTTTCTAGCAACTATAGATCTTACACATTAAGTATAGAGTCCAATACGTTTCTTGTTAAAATTTGGAAAAAAATGCAATTCCATTTTAGATGATTTGATTGTTTAAAACATGTGTACTTGGCAAGTACTTGGCTAAATGACGTAATTAAAAGTAACGGCTTAAAAGTGCAGTTTTATTTTATACTATAAAACAAAAAGGAAACAAAAGCTAAATCAATGAAATTACTAGAATAAGACTGGATGTATGATATAATGTCAGTATATAACATAATCTATGGTGCCTTTTTAACATATTACAAGTACATAAAATATATTTACTTAAATTTGTTTGCTCGCTTATTTCCACTGGTTGGCGGTAATGCTTTTTATAATATCTTCAATAAGATACGTAGATTCAAGATGGTAATCTTTAGAATGATATATCTAATGACGACTGGTACGCTTCTAAATATTGGAATAAGCATTAAAATGATATAAAACATCGAAAATTATCTATCCCACTGTGATATGCATTTAGTTCCAAAGAATTTATAGTTATATTAATATAATTTAACCGTTAGATTTCATATTTGTTATATCCAAAGTAATTTACAACTTAAACTGAAAATACTACATTACTGATATAATACTGTGATACACAAAACATATTGTTCAAACTAGAAAAATGGATAAGCAAATTATCAGAGGCGTACCGTGTCTATTAATTTGTTGGGTAGTGATATCTATAAAAATAATTACTCACAATATTCTTTATAACATAGAATATAATACAATGATATTTTGATTTATCATTATTATTGATTCTTGAATTACCAATCAAATAAGAAACACATTTTTGACATTATTCAAAAGTACAGTGTAAATTGTTCTTAGATCCGAAAGAAATTTAAATTAACCCATTAACTGCCAAATTATTTTTGGGTACAGAAATATTTATATTTTTTAAAAAATCTTAAATGGGGATTGTGACTGGTTGCACGAAAAAAAAACCAATAAGAGACTATTACTTATTTCTTTTATTATTTCCTATATATACAAAATAGCTATTATTATGCCATTTTTCCATAAAGTACACATAAAACTGAGTGGTATACGTAAAATTTTAAAATTCCCAAATGGGGATTGTGGCAGCTAATGGATTAAGTGTCCAATATTCAAGCATGATACTTGCATCTCTTGTTGGTAACTCACGAATCAAATGTTTAATTTGTGTTAACGAATCTATTTTAATACGAAAGAAGAATATGTGACATTTTATCTGTAACAATTGCGAGAAGAGCAAATCAATATAATATTTATACAATTTATATTACGGTCGAGAAAAACTCCAAAATATAACTATATTTTAGGAATATTACATTTAATTCGTAAAAATATTTATATTTGTTTAAATTATAATCATTAAATGTTATAATTCGTCCAAAATATGAAAAGAAATATACATGCAATTATTTGGTATGTGTATATATATATTATTTGGACTAAATAAATCGATATGTTACAAATGTAATCTCTTGTTTATTTTAATTTATTAATAAAATAGGATTAAATAAATAGCATTTAAAAGGATATTTATTGAAAAAATGTATTTATTTAGTACATATATGATATTAATATATGACGCACTTTCACACTTACACGTTACCTGTATTGTACACAGTACTACAGTTTTTCTTGCAATTTCTTTTTTATTTTTCCCCCCTTTTTTCTTTCTTGAATATAATTACAAATTGTAAATATTTTTAAACTCAATCATACTCACATACATCCCACTGCATATTCCAAAAACACATCAGTTTTATAAGATTGGCTTATGGATTAGACTTAAGAACAAACATATAAAATAATTAAAATAAACTAACAATACGCAGAGTCTTATCTAAGAGCTTTTTAAATAAGTTCCCTCCATTAACGAAGTTATATATATATATATAAGTTAATTTTTTCTTGTGTCTTTCTTCTTTTCAGTAGAGAATATGATGGTGAACGGATCGTCGCTCATTGTAAGAAACATATATGATAGAGAGTCTATTAACATGTCGATCCATGATAAATCACTATATATATGTGTGTATGTGTGTATATGGTGTGTGTCTATAAAGGATTTTGAAATTGTTATTGTTAGACTCGGCTTCGATATCGATCCACCATGAAGACATTATCATCTGACACATATTAGTAGGTCCTTGATGCATTCCTCATTTAGGAAGTTGATTATTTCAGTCTAATTATGAACAAAAATGCTTCGTGAATTCTTGAAAGGTTATAGTTCATCTTTTAGATCATCATCTTCTTCGCCAACAGTTGGCGGTACACCACCACCCGCACCTTGATACAATTTGGCTATGATCGGTTGTACTATGTCCGATAGTTCTTTCTTCTGTTTCTTGTACTCTTCCGGATCTGTATCCTGATTATCTTCTAACCACTTGATCTTCTCGTCGATCGCTTCCTCCATCTTCGCCTTGTCCGAATCGCTAACTTTCGAGCCAAGTTTTTCCTTATCGGCTAGTTGATTTTTTAATGAATATGCATAAGATTCGAGTTCGTTACGAGCCTCTACTCTTTCTTTTAGTTTCTTGTCATCATCCGCAAACTTCTCAGCATCTTTGATCATTCTTTCGATATCATCTGGCGTTAATCTATTTTGATCATTGGTAATAACAATTTTCTCTCGATTTCCAGTGCCTTTATCTTCAGCGGAAACTTGTAAAATACCATTGGCATCAATTTCAAATGTAACTTCTATTTGAGGTATTCCGCGGGGAGCCGGTGGAATTCCAGTTAAATCGAATTTTCCAAGAAGATGATTGTCTTTAGTCATAGGCCGCTCGCCTTCGTATACTTGAATTGTAACGGTGTGTTGGTTATCTGACGCGGTTGAGAAGATTTGTGATTTCTTTGTAGGAATGACAGTATTTCTGAAATTATGAAAAAATAATTCATT
Organism: Polistes dominula; assembly: GCF_049000335.1. NCBI lineage: Eukaryota > Metazoa > Arthropoda > Insecta > Hymenoptera > Vespidae > Polistes > Polistes dominula. Next base: position 9,601,552 of record NW_028300951.1, read on the forward strand.
GATGTATACATTCACATTGTCGGAATAAAAAAGATATCAATTGCGACAACTATTGTAATTAATAGTTACCTTGGAATGAGCTTAGTCATGACACCTCCTACAGTCTCTATACCCATGGTAAGTGGATTAACATCCAAAAGTACGATTGCATCAGTGTCTTGTTCGCCCGAAAGAACACCAGCTTGGACCGCAGCACCGTACGCGACAGCCTCGTCAGGATTAATACCCCTTGAAGGCTCTTTACCACCAAAGAATTCTTTAACCAACTGTTGAACTTTAGGTATTCTGGTTGATCCACCAACAAGGACAATTTCATGTACATCTTTTTTACTCATATCGGAATCTTCCAATACTTTTTGTACAGGTTTAAGAGTACTACGGAAAAGATCCATATTAAGCTCTTCAAATTTAGCACGTGTCAAAGTTTCAGAGAAATCTTCTCCTTCGAAGAACGATTCAATTTCTATTCTCACCTATAAGGACAATATAAATATAATAAATACAAAGATACATATAACATGGGTGGGAATAAAATAAAGGTAATATAATATAATTGCTTATACGTACTTGATGACTAGCACTGAGTACTCTCTTGGCTTTTTCAACTTCACGACGAAGTTTCTGTACGGCTCTGTTATCCTTTCGAATGTCTTTACCCTTTTTCTTCTTATAAAGCTTGATAAAGTGGTCCATAACGCGCTGATCAAAGTCTTCTCCACCCAAGTGTGTATCACCATTGGTAGCAACGACTTCAAAGACGCCATTGTCAATAGTAAGTAAACTAACATCAAAGGTACCACCTCCCAAATCAAAGACTAAGACATTCTTCTCTCCATCTTTCTTATCTAAACCATAAGCAATAGCAGCGGCTGTTGGTTCATTAATAATTCTCATTACATTAAGTCCAGAAATGGTACCAGCATCCTTTGTGGCCTATTACACAAAAATGAAAAATTTATAGAAACATATTTTTGTACGAAATACTTTTCTATTCTTAATATTAATCATTTTCTCTTTCTTACTTGTCTTTGTGCGTCATTGAAATATGCAGGAACTGTTACTACGGCATGGGTTACTTTTTTTCCTAAATACGCTTCTGCGGTTTCTTTCATTTTACCCAATACCATAGCAGAGATTTCCTCTGGTGCGAATATCTTTTTACCCTGGCTAGTTTGAACTTCTATATGGGGTTTGTTATTCTTTTCCATAACTTTAAATGGGAAGAATTTGACATCGTGCTGTACCGTGGTGTCCATCCATTCGCGTCCAATTAAACGTTTAGCATCAAAAATTGTATTTTCAGGATTTGTGGTTAATTGATTTTTGGCAGCATCACCGATCAATCGTTCCCCATCGCTAGTAAAAGCTACATAAGATGGTGTAATTCTATTTCCTTGATCATTGGCGATAATTTCCACGCGACCATTTTTATAGACACCAACGCTAGAAAAATTCTTTATTGTAACAATGACGTTTCGTTAATTTTATACAATTTCTTATTAATTGTACTTACCAAGAGTATGTGGTACCCAAATCAATCCCTATCACAGTTCCAATATCTTCTTTTTTATCCTTTTTCTCCTCTTTAGCAAATGCAAAGGCTGTAAACAGCCCTAGCAATAATAGAGCTTTTGCTCCTTTCATTTTTAATCTATTTTCTTTAGATATCCTGAAAATTTAAATAAAATTATCATTTATTATTTTCATATCTTATTATTTTTTCATTTTAAAAAAGATACAAGAGATAAGTATGAGACAATTATATTCTATACCATTCTACAAGTTAATCAATAATTCAACATGTGATACAACATTAATGAATACAAAATAAATGTACAAATTTATGTCAATCATTAATTCATTTGTTAAATATAAAAGATAGAAAATATTTGAATACATTGATTAGTTAAAAATGACAATGTCAATGACATTGACAGAGCAGTCATTGAGTATGTGGGATTTAAATAAGGTGGAGCTTTCTCATACTTTTTTCTTTAAATTACACAAATTCTTCTATATATCTTCTAATGTATTTTATATTAATTTATTTAAAAAATTAAAATGAAAAAAGTAGATAATAATGAATATCTAGTACACGTATGAACTCCAGATAGAATAAAACAGCGATACGTGGCACGAAAAATGGAAAAATTTTGCACTAAAATTATATGGACTGACACAGAATTTTGAAAATAGACAAATATTTCATTTTAACTAGAATACAAAATGTGAAATGATTATTATTAAAAAATAATTATATACCAATTGAATAAATAATTATTATTCTTCCTTGACGAAAATGGAATTCAACTAGTCTCTCATACAGTATAACTTCACTCAACAATTCAGAATCGACTGACTGCGGTCGGTATTCGGTGCGTTGATATTAACGGTAAGATTTAGTCGTGGCTCGCCCTGATTGGTTAGAATTGCCACGAGATAAGGGAATAAAGTAAATCTATTGGTGCTCGTGTATACAGTTGGCTTACGTTTATAGGCCCACGTCATAACAGGATTTTCATTCCAGAAAATTCGGACGAATCGTCAACGTTTGTTATTGGTATTCTGATAGTAATGTATCTAGTAGTTTCCATGTAATGATGTAACATTAAAATATGTTATTATCATCTGTATTTATTTATACACATGTATTTATAACCTGGAGTTCTTTTAGGAGGACATTAGAAAAAGAAGAAAAAAAAATATATCAAGATACCAAAATATCAAATCAAATGACATAGCAATTAATTGTTCGAAGCATACTTCATTGCATGATTAATCTTTTTTAAATATAATAAGCATCATTAATTTATTGAATTATAGGTTAGATAAAGTTATTGCATATAATTTATTGTATAACTTAGTATAATGTGTGTACTAAGTAATATACTTATTATTTGAAGTAATCATTGAAATTTATTTTGAAAAATCTTTTTTTCACAAAACAATATATGTATGTACATTCATTTACACTTTACTACTACAGTACTTGATTTTGCCCACAGATATTGCGTGAAAAGTAATTAACCATCATTAAATCACATAATTATACAAGAACTCTAAAATAATTAATATTTACACTTAGGCATTAACATATCTAAAATTAAGGGCGTAAAGTATGTTATGATACAATCTGCTCCTGCTCGTCGCATCGACATTAGGACTTCGTTTAGTACATCTTCCAAGTTAATTGCACCATTTTGTGCACCATGATATAGCATCGCATATTCTCCAGAGACTTGATAAACAAACATAGGATACTCTGGATGCGCATCTTTTGTATGTCTAATTACATCTAAATAAGGTAATCCTGGTTTTACCATAATCATGTCTGCTCCTTCTGCTATATCTCTGGCCTTTAAAAAAAAAGAAAAGCTATTAATATTAAGTATAATACTATTAAGTATAAATACTATAATAGAGATAAAAAGATTAAACTTACAGCAGCTCTAGCTGCTAATCCATTACTACCCGGTGGTAATTGGTAACATTTACGATTACCAAATTTTGGGGCTGACTGAGATGCATCTCTGAAAGGTCCATAAAATCCTGATGCAAATTTAACTGCATATGATAATACAGCAACTTTATTTGACAATCCAGCCGCAACTAATTGTTGTTTTATTGCACCCACTCTACCATCCATCATATCGGATGGAGCAACTATGTGTGCACCTGTAGTATTACATTCAAATAAGAAGAAAGAAGATATGGATAAATGATTATTTATTTTAACAATATATATTTAAGAAAAATAAATCAAACCAGCTTTTGCATATGCGACTGCAATTTCAGAAATACGTTTAATGCTTGCACTGTTATCGATAGTTCCATCGTGATTTAAAATACCACAGTGACCATGAATAGTATAAGGACACAAGCACACATCGCATGCTACAACTAAATTTGGAAACCATTTCCTTATCAATGGAACTACCTGAACTATAGGATTTTCTCTACTGTCAGCATTGGAGCCAATGCGATCCTACAAAAATAAATCTGTATCTGTGAGATAGTTAAAGACAAATGGCTAGAAAATAGGAATACTTACTTTCACTAGATGTTTAGACACTCCAAATAATAATATTGACTTCAATCCTTTAGAAATTAATGGTTGTAAATCCTCGTGCAATCGATTAATACCATAACGATGTACACCAGGCATACTTTCGATCGGCTCCTTATCATTTTTATTATCGCTGAAAGAAGTAAAATAATCAATAATGACAAATACTTTTATTCCTTTCTATAATAATCTTTTTATAGATCAATCATTAACATAACAAATTACAGAATATTATGTAACACATAATATTAATTATTTAATAATTTTATAAAGATTGATTAATATATTAAAAAAGATAAATAATATATAGTAATATTTTATAATATTTTTTTTTTTATATAAATAGTTAGATACATTACATACCAAAATAGACATGTGTACAATTATTCGAATGGGCAGGTTATGTAGCAATACTTACGATACAAAAATCGGATACATAAGATTATTTACAGTCATTTCTACATTTGGAGATTGCCATAGTCTTAAAACGGGATGAAAAATACCACTATGAAGCATATGTTTAGGATTAACTTCTGACATATTTTATGTTTATGTATTATAATTTCTTGTCACTTTAAATGTAGATTTCATTCGAACACCTCAAACCACCTGCAAGGTTTATTCTTGTTTACGAACCTATTTCATCAACCTACTGCCCTTAAAGTTATCATTTCTTATCATAAAACATTTTAATATTATACAAATATCCTTTTTCCTTTTTGGGGTAATATAATTTAAGAATCAATTTATATATAAGAAAAAAATGAATCGGTTACTACAAAGTCAGAAAATTTTGCTATTTAACAAGGAATTCGTGAAGATAATAGAATTTTTCGAATAAGGCGCGCAAACAGTGCTTGCGAGATGAATGACCTAGATGACGAGGCTTCTATTGTAAATATGGCAGGAGACAAATAACAAAATTTGTCCACAATTATATTTTATTTATCTATTTATTTATTCCCGTTACTGTAAAGTATGTTTTTAATTAGAAAATATCTTTATTCATATAATAAAAATACATCGCGTACTGCCAATCTTCGATTTTTCTTCCATAATTAAGGTTTGCTTCTTAAACTAAATAACGAACGAGAAATATCTATTGTGCGCTTCTTTAAAAAAAAGAAAAAATAAACTAAAAAACTTTACAATAACAAGAATAAGAAAAACAGAAATAAAATTTAAATAACAGTCAAACTTGTTTGAATAAAACTCGATGCAATGACTTGCTGGTTACAAGTTTAAAGCGTTGTAGCTTGCGCAGTGTTGCTGTTTTATACAAAATTCTAAATAATATAATAAAAGTTCATAAAAGTTAATAAACAATATCTAATGGCTAACAAATATATTAATGAATATACTTGTCAATATATTTATTATTAATGGCATTTAAATGCCATCTTCAATTCGTTTTGAATTATTTTCCAATTTCCAATAGAAATCTAGATATTCCGGTGGTTAAGGTCGTTTTCTCGCGTCTTAAAAATTAAAGAAATATAATAGGAGAACACGATAGGAAAAGAGGTAGCACGAAAAAGTATATTTGATAAGTTACCATAAAAACTTACCGATCGATGATAACTTACCGACCGTCGGTTATGTTACTGCCTTACCGATAGTCTTTACTTATTTCCTATACTTTCATTACTTGCCTTATTTCCAACCAATGAGCATTCTAGGTGGTAACGTTCTTTTTATCATGCACCTCCTTTATCATCGTGTGCTCCTGTTACATTTTCTTGAATTTTTGCGACGCGAGAAAACCATCTTAATCACGCAAAAATCTGGGTTTCTATTGGAAGTTAGAGAAAACGTCAAAACTTTAAATCGAGGGTGGTATTTAAATGCTTTTCATAGTATGTATAATAAGTATAGTGAATGTATTGATAGAAACATTTATTAATATGTTTCTAAACTATTAGATATTTCTTCTTATTATTATTAATCTATAGAAAAAGGTTGATAATTTAATGATAATAAATAATACGTTATTAAGAATTAAAAATATCATATTTTTCATCGGTGACTTATATATAACATTAAATTATGACATATTTAAAAAAATGTAATTATTATTAATATTTAATGTACAATCGTGATATGAGATCATTTTACAAAATTACAATGGATTTATTACAGTATTGAGTTATTAAGAAACTTGACTGGACTTTATATAACAAAAATACATAATACAAAATGTTATTTTCTATTTTTATTTACAAATCACGTGAGGAATCAAATATATAAGAATATTATGTTTAAAGAAAATGTTTATACAATCTGTTAAACCAAACGATGAACCAACTGTGTATTATTTAATGTTGCTTACTATATAATAGTGCAATTTGTTTTTTCACGATAACGTAGTTTTCTTTTTTTCTTCCCTAATCTTGAGCCATTAGAATGTTAATTTGTTTTTTCTTTTCTACAAAATTACATAGTAGACCTATAAAAAAAAATCAAATCATTCGTTTGTTCAACTATTCCATGCAAAATTAAAAAATCTATAGAATATTTTTTAAAAGATATTAGAGATATTCTATGGCTTTTTTTTTCTAACATTGTATCCTCCAGTCAATAATCATAAAAAGCACGTGACAAACTTTGATACTCAGTTGAATTTGATTTTCTGTTAATTTTATTCTCTCATTTTTTATTATTGTGCAAGTAAGACACTGTTTCTATCATTTATATCAATGACATTGTTGCTCTGACAATCTCTTAGATAAAAAAAAAAGTAGTTTTCTTCATATTGTTAAATGTCAGTTAATACATAATAATATTTTCAATTACCCAGTACAATGTTTGACAATACATTTTGTACAGGTGAAGAATTGCCCATTAAAATGTATTTCAAAATAATGTTGTTGAAATTTGTAATATTAGATGGACCGGAAAGTAACGTCGCTTTCTAACCTTACATTCACACGAATAAATTTCTAACAAATTTATATTTTTAATCAATAATATAATCAACTTTGTTATGAACAACCTTTCTTCATCTAGTATGCAAATTTTTAATATCAAATTGATAAAAATCAATCGGTTTTTGATAAAAATATACAAAATTTGACATATGTAGAAACGACATTATTTTCCGGTCCACCTAATAATTATAAGAGGCATATTCCTTTTTCATATTTTTTTGATAGGATATTTATCTCTATCTTTGGTTCTTTTCCAGTGTAAATAAAATTTTGCACAGTCTTCCAAAATCTTTCATGATGATGATGGTATTGTCGAATCGTACTTATCTTTGTTGAAAGTAATGAATGAGCTCTCCCTTCCATGGGTAATGATTTAACTCCTACGCTAAAAGCATTAATTTATTAATGCTATTAGAACAATTATAATAATTATATACATTTTATATAGTTACAAATAATCTATAATGCATGTTTATTCATATAAAATATAAATTTCTTTTACCATATTATATTCAAACATTTTATTCTTTAAACATTTTTACGTAAGATCGAGATATTATATTGCATTTATAAGATTGTCAATTGAGAACACTTTTATATTTCTGGGTATAAAAATAAATTATAGAATTAATAACTGTTAGAATATATATATACAGTTATAGTTACATCTTTAAAATATTACTTATACCACAGCCAAATGAGTTTTACAAAATAAGATGTATATATTATAGTATAATACAGTATAGTATAGTACAGTATAGTTCATTTGTTGTTCCCTTTATAATTAACGCTTAAATTCTCAAGATGTAAATATCTATCAATTATAAATAATAATAAAATTTGTTATATTACAAGAGAAACAAAATCTTGATCGAATTTTCCAATCATCGTTACTTACGCTTGTGCAATATTTCCATAAAGAATATAAAAAATACAATTTACACTAAGATATTTGATTTCATTGTCCTAATGTATTAAGATAAATACCACATCGCCTTATTTCATGAATCTCTGAACAAGTATAATAGATTATCAATAATCCAAGAAAATATGAAGAAGTTAGAAAGTTAATAGTAAAAATATTTCAAGTTTATATATTTGTGACTTATGGTTAAATGTTTGACTTTTACGCGTTTAATATTGAAGCTAGAAAAATTTGTCAAATGATAAAAAATTTATTGTGAAATCCTAATGATTCATGATCACTTTTATATACATTACAATTGAAAATCTCTCTATCATATTTTGTGGCATAACTTATTATTATTATCAATCAAAGATTAGTCAATAGAAACAACCTTTTTTAAGATTTGTCATTATCTAGTATTGATTTGGTAGTAACTTGAAGGGGTACTGAAAACAGTTCTTCCCATGGCGATTGTATTGAATTAATGACAGCCTCGGCAGCACCTACAGAAATAAATTCTAAGCTCCATGTTTCTTCCGAGCCTGCAATCTCGTTTAAGAAATTTAAAACCAACATCGTATCGCAGCGTTCCTAAAATTATTTTCATTTCATTCTATGTGTAAAGTGTTAAATGTATATATCGAATATTAATTGTAATAATACATTTGATTTGGAAAAAAAGAAAGAAGGTTCACTTACGATTCCCATTAAATTACTCATAGTTTGTTCTTTCAATACAACTGGTACTACTTTAGTATTTGGTAAAAGCCATTGCATATTATCCTCTAATATTACTAAGGTGGATGCTGTTATTAAGAGTCCAGAGTATTTGGTCATTACAGTATTATTATGACATTTCAGTACTGCAGAAGAAAAGAGTGCTAGAATTCTAACAGTATCATCACTATTTTCATCTTTTTTAATATCTGATAATAAATTATGCATTAAAGTACTGCAATGCTCTGGTACAGAAAATTCGACTTCGCAACTAGCAGGTAGCGGAGGGTCTGTTGATAAATATATTTCATTAATAAACGTAATAATATGTTAATATATGTATATATATATAAACGTAATATTTATCCGCGTTACCTGTTATATAAAATAAAAAATTCGATGTCCTTTGAAAATCTTGTAGTATGCATAATAAACTAATGTTGACGTACTCTTCGTTCATTTTTGTTGGCTGTTGTAACTCTACTAAAACACCTTGTTTAAAAGGCAATGCTGCAATAGATCTTAATTTATCTATCGTCCAGCTACATTCTTTGTGCAACCAACGCTGCGGATCCTCCCTGTTTTATAAAATATCAAATATATTTGTGAAGAAATATTTTTAAAAGTATTAATACATCAAAACTTGATAGTAGAATCCCCTACCCTTCTGGTCCATCAATTTTAAGGATATAAACCTTTGATGTAGATAAAACTAAACATCCTGGAAATATTTCCTTTTGACCCTGCATCAATATATCAGCCTAAAAATATCAATATTAACATTAGAGTTAAAATAAATAATGAATAATACAACTATTAATTATAAATAAGATTAAGATACCCTAAGAAGTAGAGCAAGTTCTTCACTTTCGTGTTCAAAGACGTTTAAAATGATATGGAGTTTCACTCTATGATCAACGCTACTAAAATCTGTATAAGAATATTGCACGTTGCTATTTAAAGAGCTTATTTCTTCCTCAGTCTTTATTGGTAAAGATTTATTACTTCCTATTTTGATACTTTGTAAAAGTTCTGAAAATCAAAATGTTTGTAATTTGTAATGAATCATTTAAATTAGAATCAGTAAGGTTAACATCTTTAATTACCTCCAAGCATCGTAGATATATTTGCTACGGGTACAGATTCTTTTTCAGAATTTATTTCGGTATTATTAGATTTTTTAACATTTCTATTTTCATACGCTGTACAGATGCTATCAGTTAAAGAACCTAAAACAGGACAAATATCAATAATAAATATATATTAATAATTTACATAACAAATGAATAATATATGATAAAATGTATATAAAAATATAAACCTGAAGAACTACTTTCAGTTAATCCAACCATAGCCGGACCAATTGTATCCGTAATTGTTAAAAGAGAAGGAGCAACACTTGCGGATCTTTCTTCCGATGATTTCTTCCTATTAGGAGTTAAATTAGCTCTGTAGATAAGAGACAATAGGTATATTATTTTTCTTATTAGTTTCTTTGTTAAGGAATAATATTGCAATTGCGCACATAGATATAGTTACAATTGCAACCATAGATTCGTTATTATTTACTAACTTTGAAGCTTCGTCCAAAACTTCGATACTACTTTGACTTGGATTACTAAGAATTTCTATATCACTTTCGTACTTTTTAATTATGGCACTTATCGAAGGCGTTGATTCTCTTGATTCTTCTAAACTAGTTGCTGAACCTGTTAATACAATAATTGATATTTAATAATGATTAATAATTAATAAATAACGAATAATGAATAATGTATAAATTATTCTTTTGAGTTATAACAAATCTTGTTGCTATTACTTCGTGACTATACAAGTAAAAAATATAAATATATAAAGAAAATATGAATACATCTGCAGTTATATATATATATATATATATATATATATATATATATAATGTGACAAGATATGTTATCTCAATAAAATTAAAGCATTGCTTAAAGATTTAAAGGATTATTAAGGAGGATAAGTTGATATATAAGCTTTCATGTTAATATAGTTATAAAGTGAATGAGTTGCTTATGTTACAAGTATATGATCTATTGTATATAATCTTTGATATTTAAAATAGTTCATTTTATCTTTTTATTAATGCTTATTTATTAGTGGATATGCATATTTATACTTGTAACATTGGAAAGTATTTAATGTGCACTTGAGCTTTCATGATATATATTTGAAAGTATAGAGTGCTATAATATATAAATATATATATTATTGTGGCTGAGCTTACAGCAGACTTGGGCTTGGGGGTGAGAGTCGTAGTGCACCAGAGAAGTGCTGACGGATATAGCTTCACCCTCCGTTCCACCTGCACCTGGATTAGTATGTTATATTCCCAGTTAACAATTAAATGTACTGACAGGCAATCATCGACAATTATGACATTTGCATTCTGCTAATTCATCGACATTATTTTTACCAGAGATTTACTTTTAATTGCTATATTAAATTCATTTCTTCTTGTAGCCAAAAATTTAATATGTTATTTAATTGCATAGAAAAAAGCTTCAAAAAAAAAATCATTGTTTTTAAATATGTTATATATGTGTATCTCATTGTTATCGCTATCATATGTAACACGCACAACGATAGAAACAAGAATTATGAATATTATAATGATTTACAACATCTAAACTTTGTTAAAAAAAAAGAACTGATTTCTTTTCGACTTGAATGCAATTAGAAAAAATCTCATTCTAACAATCACATTGCACAATATATACATATATATATAGTTACCGATACTAGAAGTCGATTCAGAATGTTGCAAATTAATTATTTCAGACATTTCAATAGATTTATTGTTTTTGTGCGTGAGAGTTTCTTCATTTTTAGAATGCATTTCTGAAAATTCATTCATCTCTATAACTAATGTACTTGTACAAGTAGGACACTTCAATTGCTTCATACCTGAAAAAAATATTATCTTTTTCTATGACTCTATCTTAAAAAGAATTTTACGTTAATGTAATAACAAACCAATTGCAGATCTAAGAATTATAGCTGCATGTTCCTCATCATCTGAGAAATGAGTCGAACACTTCATGCATTTATAAACTTTTAATAGTATAGGATGTGCACTCATTTTTTCATTGATCACTGACACGATTTTCTATTAATAAAAGAAAAAATTAACAAAAGTATTAGTTAAAATAATGTCTTTGTGCAATAAGATTTACCTTTGCGTCTTCCAATTCTATAAAATATCTTCTGTTTTGTTTATCTTTACGTTTCGTATCGAATATAATGTCCACCATAGGTTCTTCACCTCTTCCTAATACACACGATAGAACGGATGCTACTGACCAAGAATTTCTAACTATTCCACTTGTAGTATCTCTTTCCTTTATATCGCTGCAATTTAATGAGATAAATGAAATGTATGTATATGCATAAATGTAGTTAATAAAAAAAAGAAAATGAGATATTTACTCGGCCGTTAGTTCTAGAAATAATTCTTCCATTTCATTCGAATTTTTCCTGTTTTGTACTAAATACAAATCACTTTTTTCTGTGAACAAAACAATAAGGGGATTATTAATTGAAATAATTACAAATAACAAATTACATATGTATTATTGATAAATAATACCTAATTCGAGATCAAACAAAGGATTGACTTCAGGAGGATTTTCAAGAGTAGTTGTCAAATCGTCATTATTCGATACTTCCTTATCGGATACTTTGTTATCGTCTGTTTCTTCTACTTTATCAGAATTTCCATTATCATTACAATTTACAACAACAGGATTGCTTAAATTTTCTGAATTAGTATGATTCGAATCCTTATTTTCTATCAAAGATGTTATATCAAGATTGTCTTCGGATAATGTCGAATTTGTATCGACGAGATAATTAATCGTAGGTGATGGTGATTGCAAACCCATAATATCTTGAACAAAGCTCCCAGCTTGACTGCTTAGCCAATTTACTTTGCCAAATTTCTCTCGTAATGCCAATATTTGTTTCTTCGTTTCTATATTTGATAAATGTTTTTAAAAATAAGAATAAATATATTTGATAAATAAGAATGTCATAGTTTAAATACACATTTGATTAAATTCAATATTGTTACCTAAATGCGAAGAAGATAATACTTCTGATTTATTCACGGAATCCTTTTTTTCTTGGTCTTCTTCTGTGATAATAGCTTCCTTTACGTTTGTCTTTTTTCTACTTTTTCCTAAAGCAGTAAAACTTGTCTCCCCTCTGGTGCTTGTATTAGAAGTCTGGGGGGTATTTATTAAGAAATCTTTAGAAACAAAAGAGTCACCAGATGAAAATGTATTATTGGAAGTAGTTGAATTTGACAAAGAAACAAAATTGTCTCTTGATACAACACTAGACTGCATGTTTCTAATTGGAAAAACACGATTGTCTTCTACAAGCATTTTTTCTGATTTTGACAAAGGCCAATGATCTAAAACAAACTATAAGAAAACTTGTAAGGCTACAGGTAATATACCTTTACCCGTACGCTTTAAAGAACTTTACCTTGTTATCGATTAAACATGGATGTAAATATTTAATGGATAACAATCTATGTTTTGGATGATATGATAATGGATTTCCTTCCAAAGATAGCCATAGCAACGCTGACATCCTTTCAATAGGCCACAAAACAGAATGTTCCGTTAAGCAGTTGAATGATAAGTCTATCTCCGTTAAACATTCCAATCCTTCTAAGCCTATAGAAGAAGAAATATTTTATTTTCATATATAACTCAAGCTGAATATTAAATTAATAGTAATAAACAGTAAATTAAACGTACCACTAATATCTTCGATGTAATTATTTTTTAAAACTAATATTTGAAGAGAATGCATTGTCGATTTATTAAAAGCAGGAACCGTTTCTAATTTGTTATATCCAAGATTAAGATATTTTAGATTAGGCAAACAATCAAGTTCTGCTGCATTATTTAGTAAATTGTGACTCAAATCTAATATTTGTAGCCATGGTGTAAGTTCAAAGGATCTGTCTAATCGTTCTAGAGCATTATGAGATAATGATAAGTGCCTCAAAGAACCCCAAACGAATCCTGCTCCAGCATCTTCACCACACGTTGCTAGAAAAAGAAGAACAATAGAGATTCGTTTTAAAAAGGCATAATGTGCTAAACGTTAATAGAAATATTGTTATTTTTGTAATACCTAATAATTGTGCTACAGTAGTAATGCCTTGTCTTCCAGCACACGTAATACTTTCTAATTGGCCTCTTATTCCTTGTATTCCTTTTACTAAATTAATACTAACTTTTTTCAACTCCAAATATTTCAAACTTCTAAATTTGGTAATATCAACATGTATTTTGGCATTAGCCGTCGAGTAATGAGTTAGCTTTAGACCGATTGTTTTCTGTACAAAGTCGTGCAAAAATTTCAAATCTCTAAATAAGTCTATTTTTGAACTATTGCAAACTTGAAATGAAGATTTCAAATCTTCATCATCATCCACAATCAATGAAAATGCTTCATTTAAATTATAAAGTAATGTAGTAGATAATGATAACTTGCTCGATGCACTTAAAACTTTATCACCATTTTGACGAAGAAGTTTGACTAAATCCATTATCTCTGGCATATTGGATATGCGTTGTAGATTACTCGTTGATTCTGACATTTTGCTCATTGTCTCACGAATTTCATTACTTTTCTTAGATTCAAAATAGAATTGTTTATATATATATCACGTATATTCAGAGCCGAGGATTAGAACACATGAGCTTGACACTTGCATTGCCACCTAAATTACAACTATCCTCAACTATTTCCTATAGAAATAAATATTATCTTCATTATTTAATGTGTATCTTATGGTTAAATCTACGTCATGATCAAATGTATAACAAAATGAAAATATATGCGATATTAAATTGTCCAACTGTTATTGTTATATAAGCGTGCAATGAGTTTACAATATACGTATATACGATTGTTAAAAATATTTCTTATTACAAGTACGTAATCAAAAATGGAACATTTGTTGCTTTTCGTAGACACCATGGTTATGGACTGTTTATAAACTCACTCATACGTTCACTCACTCACTCACTCGTTCTTTCTTTCTTTTTCTTTTTCTTTCTCACTCACTCACTCACTCACTATATGCTTGCATGTCTATGCCTCTCTCACTTTGTTTATAAATATTAATGAATTAATATGATCGAATTAATTTTTTATGATCGTATATAAAAGTATTTGGGATATTCTTTCCCTAGGTTACTAGGCGCGTTAAGGCGCGTTCACACCGACGCGAGGAACGGCCGCGGAGAAGGGAATGGGCCTAGGAGACTCCGTGTGGAGGAAAGAAATTCCCGATTATATTTTTGATCCCGTGGGACGATATTTATTTGTCGGCGTGGTGTGCCACGTGGTCACGTACAGAAGATAATGTTTGCACACAGGAGATACTTTTTACACAGTGAGCGCGATGAGAGAAGTGCGACCGGACGGTTCGACTGATGAAGCAGAAGTGAAGTGGTTTTTCCTGCGTGTGCACCGCCACGGCGATCCAGGCATGCGGAAGTGGGGAGAGCAACAGTCCCAGTGGTCACTCTTCTGCTCTGACCAACCAAAGGCGTGGTCAGGCCAATCAGATGCCCCTGCGGAACCGCGTCATGAGGTGCTTGCGTATGTTAGTGCTGGCGGCCGAGAGGTGTCAGCACTTTTCCTGCGCGCGCTGCTATAGCTGCGCGCTGTTGGCCGAGAGATGTCAGCACTGCGCTGGTGCGAGACGCCACAGCCACTCCCCCTCTGGACCGGCTGCCGGAGGCAGGCGGAAGGTAACTCTGCGGAGGATGTTGGGCCGATGCTTCTGTCTGGGTGCTCCGCTGTTAGGCATGATGGTGCCTGGTTTGGCGGAAGGCGGTGGCGAGACAATGAGAGGTCTGGACGCCGGAGGTGGGTCCTGAGTCACTGGCCGAGTTTTAGGCGCTGGTAGTGGTGAGAACGATGAAGTCGGCGACCGCGGAGGCGGTGCCGAAGCCTGTGTCGTGGTGAGAGCCGGTGCACGGTTCAGATCCTCTGGAGTCTGGGCGGATGTCGACAGTTTCGGAGCAGGCGAATGAGCGGGTGCGTCTGACGGGTGGTCGTCCGAGGTGTCCAGGTATGCTGGCTTCAAGGCGTCTGTAGACACGGACTTTTCAGCGCCGTTCACCAGGATGACATACACTTTGTCATTGATGCGGCGGATGACTTTGTGTGGTCCTGTGTACGGAGGTTCGAGCGGTTTTCTGACCGTGTCGACTCGCAGGAAAACGTGCGAGCATGTTCGGAGGTCCTTGAAGAAGAAAGGACGGTGGCGAGAGTGGTCCGTTGCCGGAGTAGCACTTAGAGTCTGCATGAGTCCCCGTAGTCGGCCGACGAAGGAGGTCGGGTCGACGGGTGAACTGCTGGGCGTGAAGAAACCGCCGGGAACGCGAAGCGTTGTGCCGTAGACCATCTCTGCCGGCGAGGCTTGCAAGTCCTCCTTGTACGCGTTCCGTAGGCCGAGTAGCACAAGAGGAAGTGCGTCGGGCCAAGGAACTCGAGCGCACATTAGTGCTGCCTTGAGTGTTCGGTGGAACCTCTCTACCATGCCGTTAGCCTGAGGGTGATGAGGTGTAGTGCGGATTCTGGTGGCCCCCGAGGCCTGAGCGAGTGCGGCGAAGAGTGCCGACTCGAACTGGGTGCCCTGGTCCGAGGTGATGGTGAGCGGGCATCCCTTGTCCGCAATCCAAGCCGATGTGAAGGCCCTGGCGATGGTTTCTGCCCGGATGTCCTTGAGAGGAACAGCCACTGGCCATCTGGTGAATCGGTCGATGATGGTAAGGCAGTACCGGTATTCTCCTACCTGGGGCAGCGTGATGAGGTCGACGTGCACGTGCTCGAATCGACTTTCCGTGGTTTGGAAGCGGGAAAGTTCTGCGCGGTTGTGTCGCGCGACCTTGGAGCGTTGGCACGGTAGGCAAGCGCGTGCCCATGCGGTGACGTCCTTACGTAGACCGGGCCAGATGAACTGCCTCGATACATCTCGTACCGTTGCGCGGACACCCGGGTGAGCCAGACTATGAATGGCTTCGAAGGCGGTTGTGCGGAGCGAGCGGGGTAGGTATGGCCGTACTCGCCCGTCGTGTATGTCGCAGGTCACCTCGAATCCTTCGATGTTGAGTCGCTGAAGGTTGAGTGAGGTGCGTGCTGCGAGCGCTGGGAGCTCGTCGTCCTTGTTCTGTGCTGCGGCGATAGCCTCTGGGCTAAGTGCCGAAGGCAAGCTGATGGTGGCGCAGGTTGAGGTTGGCGGCGTCGGCGATGACGTAGTAGCGCTTGTGGGCCCCTCCGGAGCTGGAGCGTCCTCCGTTGTCCGGGAGAGAGCATCGGCGACGACGTTGTCTGCGCCGTCCACGTGCTGGAACGTGATGTCGAACTGGAGCAAGAAGTCCAGCTGACGTTGTTGACGTGGTGAGGCCTTGTCCGAGGGTTGGTTAGCCGCGAAGGTGAGCGGACGATGGTCCGTTAATACTGTAAACGGACGACCCTCGAGGATACGTCGGAAGTGGTGAACTGCTAGGAAGACGGCTAGGAGCTCCCTGTCATAGGTGCTGTAGCGAGCCTGCGTCGGTGACAATGTTTGCGAGAAGAAACCGACAGGCTGCCATTCACCGTTAACCAATTGTAGGAGCGCGGCACCAACGGCCGTGCTGGATGCGTCGGTAGCCAGCCGAAGAGGAGCAGTAGGCGACAGGAAAGCGGTTTCCACTGCTCCGGCAAGGCTGCGTCGTGCGTCCTCGAAGGCTCGATCTGCTGCGTCGTTCCAAACCAGCGGACGCCGGCTGCGCTTGGGAAGACCCCGAAGAAGCTGGTTGAGCGGCGCCTGGATGTGAGCTGCATGCGGTAGACTCCTCCTAAAGAAGTTGATGACGCCCAGGAAGCGTCGCAGGCCTTTTGGTGTGGTAGGCTTCTGGTAGTTCCGGATGGCATCGATCTTGCGCTCCGGAGGACGGATGCCGTTGGCGGAGACTCGGTAGCCCAGGATGGTGACGCTGGGCAGTCCGAGCTGGACCTTGTCCACCTTGTAGGATAGTCCGGCCTCCCGTAGACGGTCGAAGAGCATCCGTAGGTGACGTAGGTGTTCTTCGTGCGAGGCGGACCGGATGAAAAGGTCGTCGATGTAGCTTCGGACGAACGGTAGGTCCCGGAGTAAGGAGTCCATAAACCGCTGGAACGTCTGTGATGCGTTCCGAAGACCTAGCGGCATCCTCTGGAACTCGTATAGACCGAACGGCGTCGTGACCGCTGTTTTCTCGATATCTTCCTTGGCCATCGGAATCTGGAAGTATGCCTCCTGGAGGTCCAGTACCGAGAAAACCGAGCAGCCACCGCTATCCTCGAGTAGGTCCTCGATGACAGGAAGGGGATAGCGATCCGGAAGCGTGACGGCATTGAGACGACGGAAGTCTCCCGTAGCTCGGAACCCGCCTGTGGGTTTTTCCACCAGGTGCAGAGGGCTGGCCCATGGACTCGACGAAGGCCTGATGACTCCCTGACGCAGGAGGCGGTCGAACGTGGCTTTCGCCGCTGCTAAGCGCTCGCCGGAGAGGCGGCGCGGTCGCTCGAAGACAGGCGGTCCGGAGGTTGTGATGCGATGCACCACCGAGGAGCCCTGAAGCGCTGCTCCCCTCTCGGAGGGCTGGGCGAGGTCTGCGTACTCGGCGAGCAGCTTGTCGTAGGCGGTGCGATAGTGGAGATCCAGGGGTCCCGCGATGGCGTCGACCCCGTGAACGGAAGCCTTCCGGTAGTGCATCGTCGCTTCCTTAGAAGAGGCCGGGTCGATCAGTCGTTGCCTTCGAATATCCACCAGGAGGCCTGTGTGGTTGAGGAAGTCCGCTCCTAGGATGGGCACGGGCACGTCGGCGACGGTGAATACCCAGGGGAACTCGCGTTGCAGACCCAGGGTGAGCGTAAGTAGGCGTCGTCCGTAAGTGGGGATCGGTGACCCGTTGGCCGCGATGAGCTGGAGACTGTCCTGGGACAACGGTCCGGAAACTAGGCGGCGCGGCAGGAGTGATACCACGGAGCCGCAGTCGATGAGCATCGCTTGTCTGAGCGAGCTCTCATGAACGTGGAGGCGGAAGTCCGAGAAGGATCGAGCGGCGCCACCGTGTACCGCCAAGTTGTGCGGCGGCGCTACTCGTTTAACGCCCTGTCCTGTTCGTAGCTACACGGTGGGATGCAGTGCAGTGCCCTCTCCTGGAATTTCCGGTGGTAGCGACACCAGGGCGATCTCGTGGACGTGGCGCCCCCCCGGCTGCGCGTGGCCGGGAGCGTGAGCGAGAGCGTGATCGACCGCCGAGGGTGACGGTCAACCGGTGGAATTGGTCGGCCATCCGGTTGAGTATATCGGTCTGCCGGTTAAGTTGATCGGTCATCCGGTTGAGTTGCTCGGCCATCCGATTGTTAGAGAGGGTCAGGTTGGCGAGTGTCGCGTGCATCGCCGTGTGTTCCCCGTCCACGTGGTCCCGCCGAAGTGGGGGCCCGGATAGGGCGGTGCCTGGCGGAGAGAGAGAGCGCCTCTTTTGGGTAGCACAGACACCCGGCGCGAACTCGCAGACGCCGTCGGCCCTGGCGGCGAGCTCGTCCAGGTCCATATTCTGCAGGAGCCGCAGTAACTGGGAGATTTGCGGAGGCAGGAGGTCGAACCATCGGACCTTGATGGCGTCGTCACTGACGTTGTCGCCAGCGAGGTGGCGCATGTGGCGAAGGAGCTGAGACGGCGAGCGGTCGCCCATAGTAAGGCCGGAGAACAGCTTCTGCAGCCGTCTCTCCACCGTGTCGCCCAAACGAGCGATGATGTGCTTCTTCAGCTGCTCGTATTTACCGGTAGCTGGTGGCGTCCTTAGCACATCCTGGAGCTCCTCGACCGTATCCTGGTCCAATTCTGCTAAGGCGACGTAGTAGCGTTCGTCGTCCGAGTGCATCCGGTAGTTCATGAAGATGGCCTCCAGCTGCACGAACCAGAGGTCCGGATGTCGACGCGTGAAGGGTGGATAGCGAGCAGGTCGGCGTCCGGCGTCGCTGGGCTGGCCGGCCTCGGCGTAGGTGCAGGCGGTGGTCAAGACGTCGGAGGTCGGCGTGGTGGCCGGTGCCGTATTCTGACGCTCGGCGTCGCGCTGGGAAGCCTCGGCGCGTGTGGTGGGCATCTTTCTCTCTTTCTTCTCTCTCTTTTTTTTTCTTTGAGGCGAAGAGGTGCCGGTGATGAAGGCAAAGTCAGTACTTACACGAAGATAGGCAGCGCCTGAGAACACGTGGCGTTGGAGAGCACGTGGTGATGAAGAACACGTGGTGTCGCCGAGCACGTGGTGCTGAGAAGCCAGTGGTCTGGAAAGCACGTGGGGCTGCTGAAGATGGTCCTCGGGATCACGTCGGGGTCACCAATTTGGGATATTCTTTCCCTAGGTTACTAGGCGCGTTAAGGCGCGTTCACACCGACGCGAGGAACGGCCGCGGAGAAGGGAATGGGCCTAGGAGACTCCGTGTGGAGGAAAGAAATTCCCGATTATATTTTTGATCCCGTGGGACGATATTTATTTGTCGGCGTGGTGTGCCACGTGGTCACGTACAGAAGATAATGTTTGCACACAGGAGATACTTTTTACACAGTGAGCGCGATGAGAGAAGTGCGACCGGACGGTTCGACTGATGAAGCAGAAGTGAAGTGGTTTTTCCTGCGTGTGCACCGCCACGGCGATCCAGGCATGCGGAAGTGGGGAGAGCAACAGTCCCAGTGGTCACTCTTCTGCTCTGACCAACCAAAGGCGTGGTCAGGCCAATCAGATGCCCCTGCGGAACCGCGTCATGAGGTGCTTGCGTATGTTAGTGCTGGCGGCCGAGAGGTGTCAGCACTTTTCCTGCGCGCGCTGCTATAGCTGCGCGCTGTTGGCCGAGAGATGTCAGCACTGCGCTGGTGCGAGACGCCACAAGTATATACACATATTTGAATAATTTCTTACAGTAACAGCAACCATTAAGATTGTGGAAGATTGACGTGAAGAATACAAAATAGAATTCATCTAAGTAATACTACTGCTATACTAGTTGAGAGATTAGACATAACATAAAATATAAATAATATAAAGAAAAGAGGGCGCGCTATAAGAATTTGTCAAGAAGCTACACAATTTTGTAAACTCTTTTATAATTAACTTGTATTTTAAATTTATATAATAGTTTACATAAAAAAATTCGATTAAACAAGTAAAATGATATACAGACGAATTTATTACAAAGGAAAAAATCAGTATAGTCAACCTAATCGGTTTTTCATGTTGATTTAAATTTCCCGCTGATCGAAGCATTTGATTACGTAGTAGAAAATAAGAATAATATTAAGTTACTTGACCAATAGGAAGGCTTCATATATTTTCGAAAAATAATTCTAAAGTATAAGTTTAATCGTATTTTTGATGTATTTTAATATTAATATGTAATTGATGACGTTCTTTCGTCATTATTTTCACTTTGTTATATTATCATGAAAAAGAAAAAGTAACAAGAAATATCATATTTCATTTTGAATGAGTTTTACAAGCAAGTATTCCATCTGGTAACATTATATTTTTAGTCGGACATTTTCTTCATAAACCGCCTCGCAACTGGCGTGTTTGATCTTTGCTGGTTAAAAGGATAAAGGTTATTCTTACGAAGAAATGGCAGAAACAATAGATATACTTATCGAAGAAAATTATGAAGCAGTAATATCACGCTTAACTAAAATACTTAAGACAAATTCTGATGAAGCAATCGCTCGCGATGATATTTTCAAAATTGGATTATCAGGTGATTAGTATATTTCAATTTACAAACCGTTTTAAGTATCTCTGTTCCATCTCTCTCTCTCTCTCTCTCTCTCTCTCTTCTTGATTTTTAAAACATTTATTTTAATTAGGTTGTATAGCAAAGGTTTTTAAATTTAATGTTATCTATATGTTATTATGAATATGTTTATATAATATAGAAAAAAGAATACAATATTAGCTTATCTAGATAATTACAGTGTGATTCTTTAATAGTATATAAAACTATTCTCTAAATATATTATTTTGAATGATATTAATAAATATTTACAATTATTAGGAGGATCTCTTGTAAATATATTGGTAGAGACTTTACCTAATGTTACAACCGATTGGAGCAAATGGCGTTTTTTCTTCTGCGATGAAAGAGTTGTTCCTTTTGAAAATGGAGAATCGACTTATGGATCATATAAAACGAGTCTTATCGGGGTAATTCCTATAACTGATGATCAATTTATCAAAATCGATCCTGAACTTTCAGGTATATATTATTAATGTTTTTCATTTGTCCTTTGTATATGTGTTTATGTTCATATTTGTAATTCATCTGACAAGTTTATTTATTTTATCTAATTGACTTTTTTTAGCCGAAGAAGCTGCAAGGGATTATATAAAAAAAATGTCTGTCTATTTTCCACCCGACAGTTTACCAAAATTTGATGTATTATTATTAGGATTGGGACCGGATGGACACACGTGTTCTCTGTTTCCTAATCACAAACTCTTGGATGAAACAAGTTTATGGGTTTGTCCTATTAATGATTCTCCTAAGCCACCATTATCTAGGATTACATTCACATTTCCTGTTATTAACAATGCTAGAGTATGTGTTTTTACTGTATTAGGAGATAGCAAAGCTAAGATAGTCAAGGTAAATATTATATTTTTATATAATACATAAAAGAGTGTGTACGCTTGTATAAAAATCTTGTAAAATTTGATCATTTTATACTTTTCGCATGGCTCTTCATTTAATTTTAGAAAATCCTGAAAGATAATGAAAATTTACCGGCTGCTCGAGTCGAGCCAACCAATGGTTCCTTATATTGGATTTTAGATGAAGAAGCGGCTAAACTTATGGACTAACTTTCAAATGAAAAAAAAAATGGATAAGATATTAATTTAAGTGTTGTAACATTCCATGTTGTATTTTTCCTTCAATGCTCGCCATGCTCTACGTTTTTTGAGCTTTTTATTTTGTATACGCATACAATTTGCATAAAGAAAGATCTAATTAGATAGAAACTTTATATTATTAAATTGTTAATTATTCTAAATGGCTAATATTAATTTTTATTTATTTTACATATAAAATGTCTAATTTGTTTTGTTATTATTATTTCTGTTAAATTTTTGTTGCATCATTGATATGTTTTGTATTTAATTATTTCAACGACAGAAAACAAACGTAGGTAAAAATAATATGCCGATAATACATATTCTTAGATCAATCTTATGTCCAATTAAATTTCTGTCTTTGAAAAGATTAAATGCGTATTATGTAAGTAAACAAGAAAAAAAAGAAAAAGAAGAAAAGCAGGAAAACTATTATCATCTTGAGGGAACATTCAATTTATGAAACATTTGTCCTTTGTCAAATGCTATACTTGATATATCTTTCAAATTTAGGTGTACAATGCATATTTCTGCATTGTTGTAATAAAAAGATTGTTATATTTTACATCTATGGTATATTTACGCGCTGAGTTGCCTTATGCACCGAGGCTTAGGATAAAATAAATATGCCGGAATGTGAATTAAAAATGAAAAATCTAGTCTGCACCGTCTACCTATTTTATTATCCATTTTATATATATATATACATATTAAGATTAGCGGCCTTTGAAAACGAAGGATTTTATGCAAGTTTTGAAAATTTTTCGAAAAAATTTATTTCTCACGGAAATATATATGTATATAAATATATACTCTTTACAATGATGCACAAGTTATCATAATGAATAAAAATATCGATATAAATAAAATTAATATAAAAAATCATCAGGCTATTGGTACTCAATTAAAAATGATTAATATTATATACATTAACGAGTCTTCCTAATTTCTATTAAGAAGTTTTATCATTATATTTTAAACTGGAATTTTAACAAAGATTCAATTTCTCAACTTTAATTTTATATTCAAATAGATTTCGAATTATGTGAAATTACTTACTTTTTTTTTTTATAACGCAAGGAGTTCATTATTCAATTTTAATAATAATCATAATACTATTTGGATACAGAATTAAGTGAAATAAATGAAAATTACTGAGGTAAACGGCATTGTATTTGATTGACAGATCACAAATAATATTCTTTGGTTATTTATATATATATGTACGTATGTTCGTACATATATGATCATTTTTAAATAGTAGGAGATAATATCTATATACATCTCTGCATATAACTTGTAAAAAGAAATAACACGATTTAATATGTGTATATTTACGAATTGCACTCTCGCCGTAAGTCAAAAATTTTACCAACGGACCATTTAGGAACCAAATGTTTCTAATTATTTGTAAATTATATTTATTTTTACTAAAAATAGTTATTCCGGTGTACATGAATAAAATGAAATAAAAAGAACGAAAAAAAAGAATAAAAAAAAAAATAAATAGTAAACCAATTAATCTTACGTCGCAACCTTCATTAACAATCAAACTCAGTTTCATTGTACTAAAAAAATATTAATATACTAATCGTTTAAAAGTGTTAAGATTCTCTCTGCATTACATTTTTAACAAAATCATTTTTCTTTCGATTTTTTGTTCAATGATTTTTACAATAGACATATAAATATGCAATAATTACATTATTATTTAAAGATAACAATATTCACACGTATAAAGTGTTTGCACTGTGTAAATGCTACAGCCTGTATTCAAACTAAAGCAGCCTAATAAATTGAAGCACATTTTTTTTCTGTTTACATTATTTTTCGTACATAAGACTAACATTGATTTTTTTTATTTAGGTATTTACGCAAAACTCGCTGTGTCATGCCTCGAGATTTTAATCATTGTTTTTCAATTATTTTCCACGTTCAAATGAACAAACAAGCAGAAATATAAAAACATATATAGATGCTCTCACCAACAGTAAACCGACGAGCTCTAACTTCCTTTCAGTCAGTCTTATTAAAACTCTCCTCCCTAATTCTCGTTTTCCATGAGTAATTACCGAAGGATAAAATAAACAGGCGGAAAACAAGGAAACTAAGGCGACGACTGAAGTAACTGAAGATATGAATATCAAGTATAGGAAGAACAAATTTGTTGAGCTGTCTTTAAAATATCCTTTTTTTTTCAGACGCCCCTCTAATGTAGAAGAACATTTTCTGCACTTTCATATAATATTTAATTGTACACGCTTATAATACATATAATATACACAGCTTGTTTTTGAAAAATTATTAATTAGGGAATGAAATGTTGGAACAAATGTGTGTGTTGCATTTGAAATTATAAATAAAGAGGAGCACTAAGCTCGACGAATAAATCAATACACTAGTACAAACTGAGACATATTTTTTGTTCTATATGATTCAATGTAAGACATAATAATACATCATGAATAATTTCTACTTAACTCAACAACGTTCACATATTTGAGATTTTTCTCTAATTCATAATCTTGTTATACGTTGAATCATAAACACAGCTTATAATCATATTTATCACAGCATATAATTAATATTATTAACATAATTGGATTCTTTTATTAACCACAGAATCATCTCTCGTGTAACGTTTAAATGTACTTTAAAAAAAAAAAAAGTTTTGATAATATTTTATTTCAAGGGAGATTATTAATAGCACAATAAAGGAAATGAAAGGAAATGAAAGAAAACCAATAGAAATAAACATGTACATAAAAGGAACTGACTTTTTATAGTATCAATACTGACTGTCAACATTTGTAGATGTTTAAAATAATGAAATATAATAAATTTGTCCAAAACATAAAAAGTCAATTAATTATTATACATCATACTAATACTTTTTAACACAAACAGAATAATTTGTACTGTTGGTTTCTTCTTTTTTTTTCTTTTTCAATGAAAGTCGGCGAACTATATGAATATAGATATTTCTTTTTTTTTTTAAGGTTTTTCATGAAAAAAGCAAATTTACTATAAGATAAAACAAAGTATTTGACTTGCTTCTTTGTTTTAAGATAAATAACGTCTTACAAATGCACCACTCCCTACAGCAATTTCACTTGTATTGTCAACTATATTTTTTCTGTTTTTTTTCTTTCTTTTGTTTTTGTTTTTTCTATCATTTCCGTCAGCTTTTTATATCCTTATTCGATAATTGTACGTTTGACTAACGTTTCATTTTCCTTTTCCTTGTTTTCAATAATTGTTGAATATAACCTGCATGACGGAGAAGCTTCGAGTTTTTAATAAATAAGCAATGTAAGTGAAAATGAGCGAGAGAGAGAGAGAGAGAGAGAGAAATAGATAGATAAATAGATAGAGAGACTGGTAACGGTAAATTACACAAGGTGCAAATCCGATGGTCATTCGAACTTTTACCGAAATATCTCTTACACGATTATAATTAGGGAATAATTTAATTAAATTAATATCTCCTAATGTGTATATTTATCACGTCATGTTAACACCAAGTGCCTGTCTGAAATGCTCGTATACTACATAACTAATCGATACAGCCGGAGCAACCTAGAATAAGAAATATTTTATTTAGTCTAATTGAAGATTTGAGAATATATGTGTGGTTTAGATTTTAAAATCGTACCTTAAGAAAATTCGGAGTTATTCCTCGATACAAACCGCGAATACCTTCTCTCTTAAGAATATCTTTGAAAACTCCGATCATGGTATTTGAATCAGTTCCCGTTGATATTTCGGCTTGCAATTTAGTTCTGACTAGAGCTAATGGATACGAGCATACTTGACCTGCAGTGCTGGAAGCTGTACCACACAACAAAAGCACCCAAAAAGCTGGTTGCTCGTTTTTCTTATGCGTTCGTAAATAACTATTTTTCAGTGTCTGCAAACAAATGATGAACGTCGTTATTATTATTTTTTATGAAATTTGTGTCAAATAGGAGAAATCTAGTGAACAAATAAATATCTTCCTATCAATTGAAACTAGGAAGAACATGCACTTACTTCGTATACAGCTAAATCAATTCCAGCGTAAGGAAGAATTCCAATTAAATTGGGAATGTAACCTCTATAAAAAGATTTCCAACCACCTTGCTTGTATATCTTATTCGCTGCATCGATTATACTCGAGAACTCACCCGTTTTACGAAGGGCCAGTCTCGTTTTGAGTACCTGAAACGTGAAAACCACGATGATAAATGATAAATGGTTTATTCATTTCGATTAATACTGTGATAAAAAGAAAATTCTAAAAGATCAAAATATAGTCTTTGTACCTCGAGAGGATATATAGCAGACTGACTAATACCACCGGCCATAGATCCAGCCACGAATCTCTCATAGAGTCCAAGTTCTCTAGTGTCATTGCCTTTGATAGCTCTCTTTACTTGTTCGTAGGCCATGAACTTTAGGGCAGTCTCTGGTCCTATTTTAAGTACGTTTATACCGTTTCCTCTCCACAAGCTTATAATGCCACCTTCGCGTAACATGTACCTGAAGCAACTGGTAATGTTACAATGCCGTGTTCCATGGACCTAAAATAATAGAGTCGTATGCTTTATCTATGTTCTTATTAATATTTAAATTACCTTTGATTCGTACCAAATGAATAATAAATTAAGTAAACAAGATTAATAATGTAAAAATAACATACTTGGAGGTAAACTTTAATCCTATCCAAAGGTGCTGTGCATGTTCGTGAAACTCCACCAGCGATACCGCCAGCTAATAAATGTCGCCACCACATTCCTGAGACCATTTCACTGTTCGTAAAATCGTCTGGAACTCCCATATCCTCTCCGATATCCATGTACTGTAAAATTCAAGAATCCGATAATAGAAGATACGTGCATGTACATAATGTGTATATGTGTATAATGTATAATGTATATTATTTCTACATAGTCTTCCTTATTTATAATATTAGTATTTAATGAACTAACCGAAAGGGTCATTTCCGACGATCGTAAATGGAAAACCATATAAATTGTGAAGAAAAATTTCAATAAATTACACATAATGACCGTTTCGTTTATTGCACTAATTATAAGATAAACCTAATGTACAAAATCTCTTCCCATTTCTATCGCTATTTTTGATTAAAATCGTACCAAAATAGTGTCATCTTGTCACTATTCTTCTCATCAATTCTTCTCTCTCACTTTCCATCCTTTTTTTCGAAAAGAAACAAGATAAATATTTCATTTTACTGACTTTCTATTTAACACTTAGCCGACCGCTCGGGTAGATCTACCCTTTTCCAAGGTAGTCGGTTGCCGGCCGCTCGGGTAGATCTACCCTTTTCATCTGAGGAACGCTTCTTTCTCTATAGAGTTTATTTATATAGGGTACAACATATAATCAAATGCACCAATTTTTGAAATTTTTCATTGCTTATTATTACAGCTCTTTATTTTCGGGATTTCCGATGGAGTCTTTGCCAGCCATAAAATTATTTTCTAGAACACTACTTCAGAAAAATGCACGGTGGAGGAGCGCAGTTTGGCCTTTCCGAACGTGGTGGAAACTGTAGGGGTCTCTGTGGGGCGTTCGGTCGGCTAAATGTTAACTATAGTTTAATATAAATTTAAGATAGTATATATTATTACACATTGTCTCGATGGAAGATGTTTATTCTAGTTGTAAGGTAATATAAAAGAAATCGCTGGTTATATAAAATTTGACATTTAAAAATAATTTCTAAAAGGAGTCATTCAAGTAATCATTTTGAAGGCCGACATCTATTTACAAATTTATTGAGAAATTTTGATAAATTATTCATATTAGCAAATTGAATCGTTAGAGTTTTGCAATTAGTAAATATACGAAAATTCGACAAAAGTCTAGACGAGACATAAATGTTTAAAAGAATCTTCATTGTTGATCCAAGTGCACGCGTGATTGACTGCTTGTGACCACCACGTGATTCGTATACTTTTTTCATTTATACGTTTAGTCACACAAATACATATTAGGGGTGACACCGTTCTCGTTATTTTTTCA
Source organism: Polistes dominula (assembly GCF_049000335.1). Classification (NCBI taxonomy): domain Eukaryota; kingdom Metazoa; phylum Arthropoda; class Insecta; order Hymenoptera; family Vespidae; genus Polistes; species Polistes dominula. Next base: position 9,630,169 of record NW_028300951.1, read on the forward strand.
TTTATATTAAAATACAAAATGTAAGCTTTTATCTTTTCTCACATAAATGGAAATAAAATATAATACGACTCTGTGAGATGTAGCTAGAAGAAAATCACTTGGCTTGTTTCCTAATCGAGCTTGAAGGGTAGTACTTAACTTTAAGTAGAATTCGAGTAATATATCACTATCCAAATTATCAAGGTTCTCCATACTGAGTTCTTCTTTTTCTTCCCTCCTTCTTTTAATGTTAAAAAAAAAAAAAAAAAAAAAAAAAAAAAAAAAAAACAAAAAGAAATGAAATCTCTCGAGAAAAATAGAGTAGCTCAAAGCACATTCAAATGACGACTAAAAAGAACGAAACTTGAAAGTCAAATCTTTCATGATGGTGACGGTAACGGGCGAATGGCCAAAAACGAATTACTTGGTGTTACGCCCAATGTCGATTTCTACCTTCCTAATTCAACTCACTAACTAACAAACTAACTATTTCTCTCTCTCCCTCTTTTTCTCTGTCTTTATACAAGTATCTACCTATCTATCCTACTATCTTTGGCAAATATATCTGTAGACATGAATCGAGCGATTATTTCAAATCTGCTTGAAATCCGGGCAAAAGAAAACGCTACAAAAAAAGGTTGAAACGTTCAAGAACACATGTGAACATTTATAAATTAATTTTAAATATTACAAACTTTGTGTAAAGCAAACAATGAAGTAAAGTATTGTAAACATGTAATAATATCGAAAGAAAATCGAGATGAAGTGTCGGATAACAATATCACCTGTCTGCTATCAATGACCGACGTATAATTCGATACGCGTGTTAGCTACAGCTATCCGTACAGAACAATCTGGAAGTAATATCGTGAGTCATGAATATAATATCCATCATTTTTCGCATAAACTATAAGATAACAAAAATATTAAGAGACGTTGAAGAGTAGGGGGATGGATAACAGTCAATTAAATCTCTCTTAGAACGTTTACAGTTATATATTCGTAAAGTCGTCCTTGATGGTGAATAAAAAGGGCAGTAAACGAGATTACACGGGTAGCTTTAGGTTCACATATTTTACATTGAGGCAAAGAAAAAGAAGAATAATCCCCATGGAGCTTTCACCGATTTCTACATTTGGTGGCACACCATAGAAATGCACATTCTTCGAAAAGTTCTTATTTTCACCTCTACAAGCATTCGGCGCTAAGTACGTTACTCTTAGTACACAGAAGAAACACTCACTCGTTGTAAAAGCTCATGATAGCCTTGAAGAAAGTCTTCACAAACTTGATACTTGGATGGAATACTTTCTTGTGTTAGCATGGCGAATCCCTTGTGATAATCTTTAGGTTTCATGTGAGAATATCTTGTTAAAAATAATACAAAAAATGAATCAAAATTAACAACCGTTTACAAGTATTAACAAGTATTGCACTTTCTTCTTCTTCTTATTGTTAATATAATTGAGAAGCGATCGAGAAAGCAATTGCAAAATTGTTGACCAGAAGAAACAATCTTACAACACTGAGCACGATCTCGTCGCGACTGAGGCTTACGTTAGTTATAGAAAGGAAGTTGATCACATGCTTTGCCGAGAAATCCCTACTCTTCGTTTCTCGTTTATCCCTACTCTTTCCTAACGACTCTCGACATACTGGCGGATACTGAGTTGAAAGAAAAAGAGAGGGGGGAGAGAGAAAGAGAGAGAGAGAGAGAGAGAGAGATCTGAACGCACATTTCCCTCGCCACTTTGTCTGCTGTTAATATAGTCGGAATGAAATTCCACTTGGGTCAGATATTATAAGCTAAGTTAAACTTTGAATTTCATTTTTTTCTCCTATGTAGACGATCGAATCTAAGGATTCTAATGGAGTTGAAGCGAACGACATGCAGCGAGCAAGAAATTCATTTATTCGTCTAGAAATCTCTTCTATTTATCACGTTGTAAAAGTATTCTTAAATCCTCCTTTGAGAATTCCCGCGTTAGTTTGATCTGTAAAACGAGATTACTAAATTATTTTTTTATCTAAAGTATTCAGTTAAGTCAGTATAAATTCGGTTGTTTATAATATTTTGCAAGAAATTTATGATATATGATAAATAATTTATAATATATGATAAAATGAGATCAAAGGTTCCTTTCACTCGTATCCTGTTCATGGATAATCATTGGTCATATAACAGCTGTATCTTTTCATTTGTCTGAAAGAAACATATGTATGCATGATGTACATGTTTCTATCCAATTTTCCAAAGTATGAGAAAGAGAAGAGTTTTAAACAATTAAAATTCTATTTAATTCTATACAATTCGAATTGAGAAAAGATATGATAATGAATAATCATATAGACATAAATTAATTATTGGTAATTGTATTGGAATAAAGTACAAGATATGCGTAATACGTCACTTGGAAGTACCCGAAGCTACGCAAGGGGATGACCTCGATAGCTTTAGAAATGGCTGACGAAACGATAGGAATAATTTCATCACTTTGTATAAATATTATTTATATTTATTTTCCTATAATGTCAAAATTTTTAACAAATGAAACATTTTTTATCTCAATTTAATACCTCTTTCTTATCTCATTCATGACGTAATTAAGTAAGATTTCCGTTGTACTGTGAACGACAAAAAACAAAATATAGAGACATAAGAACTCTTTGTACACATATTTCCTCTATACGTTATCGCTAAATGCCGTCATAATTGCACGTAATTTCGACTTTTGTCTCAACCTTTGTGTAATCATTATTCCTAAAAAAAGAAAAACCCAGTAGTTGTTTTGAAATATTATGTAAATAATGATTAAGCTTTGATCATCGAGACATTTTTAATTAGAATAAATAGACTCGTATCACTCAACGCTGTAAAGTAAATAGCAATAAATAATAATTATAATAAGACGTTTTAATCAGCCATGTTTAAAGTTCACGTTCGAGTGACGACAACAACGATGATGACGACGACGAACGACGATGACGATAACAACACTATGACGTAAAAAACAATTTTTGTTTTCGAATACATTTTGAACATATAATTCTGAATGATTAGAACAAAATATTAGCAGTACAATCGTTTAGGATTGCAAAAGAAATCAATGTTGTACGATTTTTAGCTGTATGATATTTAAAGTTCAACAAACTCGAGTATGTGAGTTCATCGAAACGGTTGATACATCCGATGCATGGAGGATAAAAAAATATATATATATGCAGATGATACGTATGAAAAAGAAGGAAGAAAAGGTAGGTAGGAAGGAAGGAAGGAAGGAAGAAAAAAAGAAAGAAAGAAAGGGAGAAACAGCTGGAGACGAGGAAGGTCATACTTAATGACGATCCTCTACGTCATAGCTACGGTCGAGCCTTCTTCGTCGACGAATCAGCGGCGGCCTAGATTGAAGACGATCATGTTTATGGTACACGTCAAACTATTCCCCCTACCACGTTGAGTTTTGATTGGACGAAACGACGATTGTTATGTGTACACTATGTACGAGTAATGCGTTAACGCGACGCTTTCGAAAACGCTCTATTTATGAATCATAATAATACATTTTATGCATATGCATTTATATATGTACAATGCAATTGTTTAGTTTGTCCAATAACAAAATATAAGATTGTTTAGAACCTTAGAAAATACTTACGGTAGAATGTCGCCAATATTGTATAAGTTCATGGATATTGGTGCTTGGTGCATACAAGAGGAAATCTCGCCACTCGTTGAAACTTATATTGAGGCTTCCATCTTTGTCCATTCTGTGAATCAATATTAAAGAGAAATAAAAGGATTATACTGTCCAAAATTGGTAACGGTCTAACTTAGTTTAACGACACAATAGATCATTAATAATATGTCACACTAATTTGTAACATAGGACATCTTACCGTTGTAGCAACTTGGTTGCCTCGCCACGTTCCATTTCTATGCCTAAGTCCTTAAATGCTCTTATCAACTCTTCAAGATCGATCTTGCCTATGAATAAAATGACACGAATCAGTAAGCAGTTTGTATTCAGATTTTTAAATTTATTTTATGAATAGATTTATTTCATTACCGGAAGATAATTTACTTGTCTATAGATCGATTTTTGTATAGATCAAATCAGTCATTAGGTATTTTGGATACAAAATCGCTTATTAATCGAGCAAATAGATGCATACTCGATAAAACAAGATCAATCTTTTCTCTCGCAAGGGCATTACAGTTTAAAAAAGAGAAAAAGGAAAAAAGTGTTTGGTCAAATGTTAAGAGCATAAATTGGCACATGACAGTTACAACGAAAGAGACCGTTCGTTGTACGACTATAGATAATTATTAAAAATTCTTTAAATACTAATGTAAAATAAAGTTCTATTGTATAATATACTCACCGTCTCTATTTTTGTCGAGATCAGAAAATTGAAGACGAAGATTTTTTTCGTGCTCACGAACATAATGTATAAATTCTGCCAAACTGATGTCACCGCTTTTTGTGCTATCCGATCTGGCAAGGAATTTCTGAAAGAAAATGACAACAATATATTACATGTGCACATTATCTATACAATATAAATTATATGAAAATACTTATTTGCAATGACGTGGAATGTAGATGAAATGAAGTTTTTAAAAGCAGTTTATTTTTTATTCAAATAGAAGAAAATGGATAAAGTTTTGATTAGGCTTAATCCTGACGGATCGACGCGACGTAATACTGGAGCGATTAGTTCTTGTTTATCTCTAGGCGAAGAAACCATAGAAATACAATATTGCATAAAATGCTAGACTGTCAAGTGTATCGAATGTTAAGTAAGCAGATTGTACATGTATGTAGTTACATGTGTGCATGTCAAAGATGCGCTTGACCTATTTCCCTCGTGGATACAATAATTGCGATAAGAAAATAATGCCGGTAAGGAAATTTCAAGCTAAATAACGTGAAATAAATGTTATTAATTAGGCTTTTTGGACGATGACTAGACAAAGTAGGTGAACAGGTAAAAATGCGACGAGATCGTCAGTTTACATAAAAATGAAAAAGAAAAGAAAAGAAAGGATTACCTCAGCGTACCGCTGGTGGACACCGACCTCGTGAAGCGCTTTTGAAAGGTCGTGCACGTCGATTCTGCCGTTTCCATCGAGATCGAGCTTTTTGAATATGTTTTCGAGCCGTTCCTCGTCTTGTGCCGGCAACTCGTGGAGGTAGTGCGGTGGCATAACACCATGCACCATGCCTCCACGAGATGCGGGCATTTTTCCGCTTACGCGATTATTCATACAACATTTATACTATGATTACGTTTCTCGCACGAACTTTGTTCGCGTCGAAAACGTTTGTTAGATTTTTCCAATAATAAAATAGTTCAAAGGTGAAAATGCACAAACGCATTAATGTTTTCTCGTGTTATCGACAAATATGACAATACCCTTGTATGTACTAGTGTACTCGATGTTAGTATAGTCTTGGTCGTTTATTAATCGGGGCATCGCATGCAGAATCAGCCGCACACAAAAAATCACAGTTAGGACGCACCCTCTTCCTCTGCCATTTCTGTTAGTAGTATTACTCGAGAAACGATTCTCCGATTTGTCACGACTCGCGTGATATATCCGCCGCACTGCGACGACCGGTGCCTTGCCTTGCTTCCCTACCCTTGCCTTGCCTTCCCCCTTTCTTTCTTTGCTTCCTGTAAAAACGATCGACGTTGGGAGGGAGGGACAGAGGGGGAGAGAAAGAGAGAGAGAGAGAAAGGATGTATAAAACCTTTCGAACGTTTTTCTCTTCACTGTGCAGAATACTCTTCACGCCTAATTCCTCTTATTTGTCGCTTTTTCTTCTCAAAAAACATCTTTTTGTAAAAGATCTTGCTGGTTTGGTTTAATAATCGTGGCGTCGATCGAACAATTCTGAGCAACGGTTTTAGCGCCACTTGCCGATGATGCGGCCAATCAGTAGTCACACCTTTTTCGCGATTACAAATTGACCGTTAGTTTCATCTAATAGCGTTATTAGCGCCACTTTCTTGCTAAACTTAACTATCGCGATTATTCCTTTTGAATATTATTGGTAACATTTTTTTTACTTAAAATCTACTCTCTATTAATCTATTCACAATGGTCTACATGCGTGTTCACCAATAGGAGCGAACTTCCCACTGGCGGGATTTTTTAGATATCATTGAATAACGGTGGAATATATATGCACAGTTTTAAACTAATTTCTTTTTCGTTTTTTAATTTATCTTCTTGAAATAAATTACAAACATTAAGACACTTGAAATATTCTATAGATTCTAAGGGGTAATATGAGACCATCAAAGTTAATAAAAACTATCTAATTATAGAGAAATAACTCATTTAAATTACAAGTATTTATTAATTTTTTCAAAAAATCAATGTTTGCCAGGTAAGGCATTTAAATGCCACCCTCCAATCAAAATATTGTGCTTATTATCGGTAATAAATATATACTTATTTTTTGGTAATATTTCATAGCAGTTTATATTAAATATACTGTATGCTTAACATGATACTTTTGTAGATATTTTATTCATATTAAATAATTATTTGTCTATCTATTTTACAACTGCAGCGAGTTCTACTTAAAATTGTACACCATTAGTTTATTAGAACTTTGCTTGTAAACTATTGATACAGTATGTTAAGATAAAGACAATTTAGAAATACAAACATTAGTATACTATTATTACATATTTAATGAATTTAATTTGAAAACTTTAAACAAATGAATCACACAAATGTGTACCAATAACATAAATGAATTTTAGCTATTTTAAAAATAAAAAGCTCAAATATTTTATAATATTATAATCAGTTCAATATCCATTAAGTAAGAATAATACAAAGTACATTTGTTTAAAAATTACATATCTATTAATGTATTTTGAATATTAAGCAAATTTAGATCTGATATTTGATTAGATAAAAATGTTCAACTCAAAGTTATCACTGGTCTCAGAAACGTTAAAAGTTTAAACAATCTAAAATATTAGTAGATTATAGTATTGTGTACGATTTACCTTAATTAATTGATAATTAATCGAAGGAAGTGTATATTGTAGTTTGAAAGCACCGAATATAAATTGGATGTACCGTCCTCTTTGAAATTCATCGTTAGACTGGCACATTGTCCTCTGTGAAAGTTCTTTTATTGAATGTTGTTTATATGACTTATCCTAAGGCTATATATGTGATATCAAAAACAATATTCGTAATAAATAGAATTCAAGATTATAATGTTCTGATTCTAGTACTTTTTTTTTCAATGCTCCTGCGCAATCATGAATACGAGGGTAAAATTTTCCTGTAATATAAGTAAAGTGTATTAGAGTATTAAAATAATTGTTAATCAAATATCAGATCGAAATTGTTTAATATTCCAAATATAGTAATAGACATTCAATGGTTAAATAAATGTACTATTGTTTAAATATTACTTAATTATAAACCTGCGTATATAATAAAATTTACCTTCCATAAAATATCGAATTAAAATGATTTTTTATAATCGACTTGTGTTATGAATGATTTAATATTAATACGAATGTACTTATTATTATTTTTACTTTAATGCATATTAAATTGATTCTTACAATAAAAAAAAAACATTTAAATAATCTTGAAAACAAAGGACGACCAACTTTTAAATGCGGAAAAAACAAGTATTTCTTCTATTTTTACAGTTATACCAACACGTAGAATTTTCAGTTACGTTTAATGCAGTTTACTCTCTCTGTATATATATATTAGTTTTATATTTGATTAATTTATTTGTTATAAATAATCCTTTCAAGAAAAATTCATTAAATATTTGATAAAAATATATTAATGTATTTATTTCTAAATTGTCTTCTAATTGTTTAATAGTGTATGATTTTAAGTGATACTCACTGTATATCCACATATATTTTCTATTGCGATTTGTTTTTCTAAATTACTGTAGTAATGTGAATATGTTATAAATATAATATTAAATAAAAGTTATTTCTCTCTATCACAAGACATTAAACATATCGTAGTGATAGATTTTCTATGGCAAAATGATTCTCCTAAATTCAACAAATATCAATAATATGAGATCTGATTAGATTAATATTATGAAGGAAAACTTTTGATATAGCTGATCGTTTACGTTAGTATGTTACGTTAGTAGATTTGTGCCATGAATGATTCAATATTTGCGATTTTTAATCTACTTAAAATTAACTTTCAACTCCTTGTTTAATTTTTTAAACATCTCATTGATTTCACACTAGGTGTTGAAAATATTTTTGTAGATTCTCCCAATCAACGAAGCAACTTAAACTTGTTTTTGTATATTTACCTCCCTTCTCTTTTAGAAAAGTTTATGTGCACATTTGTGCGTTTGCATATGTATTTTTAAATAAAATGCATTTGATTTCATCTAAATGTACATTTCTACAAGTGGATATTTTAAATTTCACCATCTAATAAAACTTTTATATTCTTCATTAATACTAATTCTCTTAATAGTTTCATATCCTAATATTATCGTAAAACTGAAACATGCCGATTGAACAAGACGAGCAGATAAGCCCTTTGTAAACATTTTAAGTCTTTCTTCGATCCACAAAATCTTGAACGTGGTAATCATACTATCTAATCTTTGTACTTGTAACCTTGCTCTTACAATGTCTAAAGGATTTGTAATAATAGTTGTTGTAAAACCACCAAGTGTACCAGCCACTGCCTGAATGAATAAGTGTGAAAACCATATTGGAAATATTTTTATAAGTTCATCTATAAAAATCAATTGAAGGAAATTAGTAGGTATTAGTCAGTGCATTACATAGATAGTAAAAAATTCTTATAAAATGGATGAATGATTACCTTGATATACCGTATACAAGCCCCACCAAAGAGCACTATTCGGCACATATGCGCATAAAGATGCTATGTATCCACGATAGAAGCCTCTATAGCCATCTCTATGATATATGGATCTTACAACTTCTATGGATATGTGAGCACGTGACCTTCCAGGCTCTACTTTTAAACCAAGTGGATTCATTCCTAACTGTCATGATGATATTGAACTTATTAGTAAATATATTAATCGGTCCATATTTTCGTTTACTCACCTTATCTATAAAAACTTTATTACTTTTGTTATTGATCCCGAGAACCATTAGATGTTGGCTAAGGATATCAAATGGTACGACTATTGTTTGAGCTACTAAACTAGCAGCACCTCCTGCAATCAATGCTTTTACACGAGAATCTATACGAAAAGTAAGAGTTTCTCTTCCTAACAAATGACGTACTCCTTCATAAGTTGATACGTAAAATACTCCGGATACAATTTGTATAGAACTTATCCAAAAACCCCTGTAGAGCCCAGAAAAACCTTCTAGATTATAAATTTTTTTACAGGCATCTATCATTCCTGTAATTAACATAAATTATTATTAAGTAATGTCTGTGTTGTTAGACTAGATATATTATATGTAATACAAATTTACAGATCCATAAAGAATCTTGAATTTGTCTTTTTCTTTTTAGATTAAAACAGAGGCTCCTTGTATTGAATACTTACCATTATACATGACATTGTGTCTCTGTATTTGAAGTCGGGTTTTTATTACAGTAAGAGGATAAAGACAACATCTTACAGAGAAGGAGGAAAGCATACTCAATGGGAAGAACTTTGTTTTGTCCATCATATCCCATTCTATGGTCCGAATAAAAGGCGGTGCCTCCACAGCGGACATCTTCAACGTTGATTTGTAAGTTAGATCCAAATGTTGCAAGAAAATTAGGTAAAAGTCTTTCTTTTATTTGATCCTGCATATCTCGTTTCTATATTACAGAAAATATCTACTCATATCTCATTATTTCATCTGAATTCTCATAGATCTGAAAATATAGAGAAAAAAGGTATGTCATATTATAAATTTATTTGAATATATTTGATATTACTGTAATATTATATTGTATATGCTTCTAATCAAGAAACTTTAAATGAAAAATTAAAAAAACTTTTTTATTAGTAACAATTAATCTAGCAGTCAACTAGTTTTCTAACCTCAATAATACGATGCTAATTATATTTTAATCGCGCATTTAATAACATCAGTAATACACGACAAGATTACTAGTATTATTTTACACAATAAGATTTCGTAATAAATATTTGGCAACTATCGTTTAACAAGATTAATATGATAACTTATTCGATAAAACATCTTAGTAGAGAAACTTTCACTTGTAAACCTTGATAATCTTCTGCGAATGATTAAACTTTGTTTATTCAATCATTCATGAATGTTAATATTTAGTGCAAATATCACTTGATGCAAAAATATTTTCAAAGTACGTATGATGACAAGGTGCTGGGGGGAACTGTACGACCAAATATAAAAATAGTATATCAATGTTACGGAGAATTATATTTAAAATATAATATATGCATATGAAAGAAAATGACAGGTTATGAAAATATAATAATTTTCTTTAGGAAATGTTAATTTAATTAATAAATGTAGGTGTTAAACCATAGAAACAATAAACAAAAGTATAAAATATGAAATATAATCAATATAACCTGATAGTTCATGGATTCAGTTACTCTATAATCTACTATTCTTCTTACAATTAGATTAGGTTCAGCACATATCAGCATTAATATATCAGTCACGTGACTAAAGGGTTATTGAGTAATAATAATATTTGAGATTTTATTAAACTATTAAATTCAAAGAGCAATTATTAAAGAGCGAGAGAGAGAGGAGAGAGACAGAAAGAGAGAGAGAGAGAGAGAGGAGAGAGACAGAAAGAGAGAGAAAGAGAGAGAGGATAGAGAAAGAGAGAGAGAGAGATTTGATAAACAATACTTCTACTTATTATAGAAAAGATTAGAAAATATAAACTAATTAAACATTTTGCTAAATGTATAGATGAACATATTTTAAATTAAAAATATAATTGTAATGCGATATTAGGTTAAAATTAAAAGAAATAGTTTTTCTCGAAAATTGCATAAAATGATAAACAAAAAAATATTTACTGTCTTATCGACAAGTTCAATGCATGCTCCAATTTACCATCATCCTGTTGGTATTACAGTTTATACTGAAAATATTTTCAAAAATTGCAACATTTCGCGCCAGTGATACCAGGACGTGGGATTATTTCCACACATGCGCGTACTTTAGTCCAGTCAAAATAGCCCTGAAATCGGGTTTTTGAGCTATACGGCTGAAAAAATATGGAAATTATCAGAAAAATGCGTACAAAACTGTGGGCAAAGTAAAAAAGTTCTCAACCACCGGGAAAGGGGTGAAAAAAATTAAAAACTACCCCAAAATACAATTTTTGGATTATATATTGAAAATATCAAATAAAGTTTCAAATAAAAGTTGTAGAGCATAAAATTTTAGGCCTATCTCTCTCAGACCATTTTTCCCCTAAAACGCACCCTTTCACCCCTACGACGGTTCAAAGTACTCAAAAAATGAAAATTCAATAAAAAATATAAAAATTAGACTTTTTAAATTTTTTTTTTTAATTATGTTTAAAAAACTACAAATAACAATCGTAGGGAAACAAAAAATTTTTTTTTTTCATCCCTTCTATTAAAAATCAAGGGGTGAAAACGGTTTTTGCTCGATATTTCGCTTAAAACGGGTTATTTAAAAAAATTTTCTTTTTCATATGAATTTTAAATTTATTTTTTAAATTTTGGTGTTGAATTTATATTTATAAATATTTACCTGTAGGAAATATCCCAATTTAAAGACAGGTAATTACTCCCTTAGTCCTACGCCTTTGTAGAAAGAAACAGAAAATGAAGCTATCTTGCTCTTACTCATTGTGACGTAGGTCGCCATGGCACGCATGCGCAAACTCTTAGCTTACATGCGTGCAAGAGAGATAGACAACCTATGTTAGCTTCGTCCAAATGTAAACAGTATATAAGAAGATCTTATAAGAAGGTCGTTTTTACCTTTTCTAGAAACATCTCTTTTCTTTTGTCTATATGAGTAATCACGTACTTATACTATTCTAGAAATACTCTCACTTTTTTATATCGTAACAACAGAGGACAGCATTTCTTATACTTTTACCTAACCGAAAAAGCATCTTCGCTTGTCTTAAAATATGTATTTATACTTATAAGAAGGTCGTTACTACTTTTTCTAGAAACATCTCTTTTCTTTTGTATATATACGAGAACACGTATTTATTCTATCCTATAAATACTCTCACTTCTTCATATCATAATAACAGAGGATAATAGTTTTTATACTTTTACCTAACAGAAAAACATCTTTGCTAATCCTACATGTGATCAACGAATGCTAATATCGATGGTCGTTCATGAAAGTGGTTATAAAATAAAATTAAGAATACAAATATTACAAGTTACGAATATAGCTAAATAGTAATTAGTAAATCACTTATAAATAGGACACTCGCACAATTGGCGTAGCAAAGTTCGAAATTAGTCGTCACTAGGACGTGACAGCCTCTAGTACTTATTTAATCATTAAAAATAAAAATAAAAATGTCAGAAAAAATTTATTTTTTAAATTTATTTTCATCCCCGTCTATATTTAACTCAGCCCTCTTTCAGTTACAAGCTTCTAACTTTAAACAGTCATCAAAAAAGTCTCAGTGATAAAACTTTATAAAAAGTATCAGGTAAGAGAGTAATCATAGTTTTTTTAATATATCTCGAAAAGTAAGGGAGATAAAATATTTTAGTACTGGACCTTTTTTGTAGCAAATAAAATTGTCTACAAATCATAATTAATAAAAAATCGCTTTATCTCGCTTACTTTTTGAGATATTTTCAAAAATCTATCATGCTGTCACAGATGCGCGCGAGACTCTCGAGCTATAGAGAATATAGCAGAAAAAGAGAATATATTTAAGAAAAAGTGTTTTATCGCATTATACTGTTTACATTTGGACGAAGCTAACATAGGTTGTCTATCTCTCTTGCACGCATGTAAGCTAAGAGTTTGCGCATGCGTGCCATGGCGACCTACGTCACAATGAGTAAGAGCAAGATAGCTTCATTTTCTGTTTCTTTCTACAAAGGCGTAGGACTAAGGGAGTAATTACCTGTCTTTAAATTGGGATATTTCCTACAGGTAAATATTTATAAATATAAATTCAACACCAAAATTTAAAAAATAAATTTAAAATTCATATGAAAAAGAAAATTTTTTTAAATAACCCGTTTTAAGCGAAATATCGAGCAAAAACCGTTTTCACCCCTTGATTTTTAATAGAAGGGATGAAAAAAAAAATTTTTTGTTTCCCTACGATTGTTATTTGTAGTTTTTTAAACATAATTAAAAAAAAAAAAATTTAAAAAGTCCAATTTTTATATTTTTTATTGAATTTTCATTTTTTGAGTACTTTGAACCGTCGTAGGGGTGAAAGGGTGCGTTTTAGGGGAAAAATGGTCTGAGAGAGATAGGCCTAAAATTTTATGCTCTACAACTTTTATTTGAAACTTTATTTGATATTTTCAATATATAATCCAAAAATTGTATTTTGGGGTAGTTTTTAATTTTTTTCACCCCTTTCCCGGTGGTTGAGAACTTTTTTACTTTGCCCACAGTTTTGTACGCATTTTTCTGATAATTTCCATATTTTTTCAGCCGTATAGCTCAAAAACCCGATTTCAGGGCTATTTTGACTGGACTACTTACTGATGATATATCCATGGAAACATTCGCCATCAAGCTGTGACGTCGCATGCGCACGAAGGCTCCCACGTGGGGGAAAATCTCACGTTCTGGCATCACTGTTTCGCGCCATAAAGAATCTGTAATGACAAGTAGTGCACTCTACAACTATTTTAAATTTATTTTCAAACGATTTCGCACACAATTTAACATTTCATATATTATTTTTCTTCAAATAAGGACATTTTTTAAACATTAAGGTGCATCTTTGGCTTATTTGGGTAAATATAATTACTATATGTGCTTTGGTGTCTTTTGTTTAAAGTTAATCTTGCAATCCTTCTTAAGTGTATTTCTATTATAGATAAATATTACTGGGATTTATTCTGTGTAAGGAATCTTGGCCATTAGGAGTGAAGAATAATTTGAATGAATTGCATAATTAGAAAAATGAAGACAGAAGAAATTCGGTAAGTTGAAATAATAATAATAACGTGCTTTACGATTCTTATCTTACTCTTTTATTAGGTATATTTTCTCAAATATTAATACATGGTGATATCAGTGAGAGACGCGTAATATATAATTAATTAATTAATTATCAGACATCGAGATTCTCGCTAACAACAAGATTTTGTTTTAGATTTTTGGCGAGAACTAGACATCGATATTACCATATATATATATACAAAAGTACAAAAGCTTATAAAACACCGATTTCTATACAGCGCGATTTTTTAACTTCCGTTCTCTTTCTTCCTCGTATATTTTCGTTTCTAAACGTCGAACTATGTCATAAACATTTGACAGTGAAAAATTCTCACAATCAGTGTTTTTTTTTCTTTCTAATTGAACGATAGAAAATTCAGACTTGTGAATTACTTGACACAACAAATGTCATTGTAGGCCCCTATTTTGTTAATATTTTTCATGTTGAAACGTTGGTTGTTAACGAAAATGATTACAAATATGTATATCAATTCGCGTTTTGATTAATATCAATGTCGACGTAAACTTTTTTTGATCCGTATTAGCTCGTAAGACTTTTTCTTGGTCCGAATAGTTTGTTTCTTTTTTAAACAAACATGAAAGCTGGTATGATTTATGTACAAACAAAAAATTCGATTCTTCTCAAAAGATCTATGTTATAATCTTGGTTCTTTATTAGCATCTCTATCTTTTTCTCTTTGACTTGAAAAAGCGAATAAAATCTATCTACGCAGTCTGTGAATTATTTTAGGAAACGATCAACAACGTAGTACCATCGATCGTGAAATACAATTTGTATAAAGACTCGTCATTTGAAAAATTATAATCACGAGTTAAGAGATTGTTATTAATCATTAGGAATCTCATTAAAATTCGAGTTTGCAATGTTTTTAAATGAGTTGAAAAGTTCTATTTCGATGAACTTTTCTTTTCATCTCTCATGCTTCTTTGTTATTATTTAATAGAAATAAATTATATGCTAATAGCCTAATGTCTTTCTCGTGAATCTTCTCTATGAGCGCTGTGTCTACGTGATTCTTGACCACACGGTGTTACCGGTCTACGTTTAGATCTTTTAAATTTGGCTATGTCTTCGCCAAAAACATCTCCGGTACGAAGCGCAGAAATTAGATCGTCGAATTCACCTTTGTTGTCTCCTTGATTACCATTAGCTTCGTTCTTTTTACTTAACGATATACTATTCAATATTCCTTCGCGAGAATTCTTTCTTTCCATTGTCCTTTTTCGTAGCTGAACGAACAAAAAAATTGATTAAAAAAATGTATTCTTGTGTAAGACTCGTGAAATAATTTCTTTATTGTGCTACCTCTTGTTCCTGTTTAGCTCGACGTTCTTCTTCTTCTATCTTCTTTCTCATGTTTTCAACATCTTGTCTAGCTTCAGCAAGTGCTTGAAGGAAATTTTCGAATATACCAAAGAATTCGTTTGGTTGTACACCTGCCGAATCTTCCCCGAATAGTCTCACAGCTCGATCGAACTGTACGATTAAATGAACAATTGTTTTTTACGAAATATATTATTTATCTAATTAATAAAATTAAAATCATTCGTTCTTACTCTGGTTTTCATATCTTGGAACAAATCCTCAGCTTCAGCTAATCTACACGTGGCTTGTGCCTGGAAGTCTCTCATAGCTGGTAAGAACATGTCACCTTGCAATACCTGTGATTGACCACGATGAAATTCTACAAAAGAAAAAAAGAGAAGATTTATTCATTCCTTTGAGATGTAATTCCTTAGTAAAGAAATATAAAATAATCGATACTCACCGATTTCTCTTTGAACGTCTTGCAATCCATTCTTTAAGTTGGCTACTTCTTTTTGAAGATCAGCCATACTAACTCTAGCAGCTGTTCTAACATGTGGCATATCTTCTTCAATGTCTAAAACTTCACGGAATCTCGATTCAAGGATTTGTACGAGATAATGGAGAAGAGTGGTGCCTTTTGAGCAAGAAGATTTCGTATCGACTAGACGATTCAAAGAAGCTAATCGGAAGCCACAAGCATTACCGCGAGCGTTTCCGCGATTTACATAATTCCCAAGAGCTAAAACCAGTTCTAACAGTTTCCTCAGTCTTCTAGATCTCGCAACTTGACGACTAGCTTCAAGAACCGCTCGCATCCTTGGAGTTAATTCTGCTATACTAGCTGAAAATTTCTTTTTGTAATGCAACGATCTCAGTCTTTGTTCGTAGTGAGGAACTCTGGAAGAATATTTTTATACAAATAAACGAAACAATTCAAGAAGACAAAAAGAGGCGAATAATAATAATAATAACAACAATAAGAAGAAGAAGAAGAAGAAGAAACTTACTTAGAAATTTGATAGAGAAAACAATCAGCTCTATTTTGTAATTCCTTTTGATGCATATCTAATAGAGCAGCTTCTTCAGACGATGGAATGTATTTTAACAATTGTTCGACCATGTCAATGTGTAATATGTTCTGTTGATCCATCGACAATATCGTCCTAGTAATCTCATTGTCGGACATTTTAAGTTTCGACAATAATATTGTACAATTTTGTGCTCTTCTCGAGTCAATTACCGACATAGTTTTCTTATTTTTTCCTAAGGTACGTAGATCTTCGATAGAACCTTCAGCGGATACGCCATTCTTCTGATAGGCACAAAAGATCTTGTCAATCGATTCTAGATCCATGACGTTGTATAATTTCGTATCGTCTAGCTCGGACCAAATCGTACCTTGGAGTTTTTGTTCTGGTATCTTGGACCAATTGAAGGATTTTAGCGGATTGCTCGGTTGAGGAACATTTTTCACTATCTCAACCTGTTGAAACAATATAAATATAATACAAAATCTGATTCTACTTTGTCAAATGAAAATAATATTGCGTACCTTCATAGGAGCTGGAGCAGCTGGCATTAAACAAGGTGGAGGAGGTGGAGCCAAAGGTGGAGGAGGTGGCGGAGGTGGCATTGGTTTGGCTTCGACTTTTTCCAGAACTTCATCATCTACGATCTTTAAAGTAGCTTTGGCATCGTCCGGCAAACTTCCTGATGCTACCAACTGTTCTAAACGTTTCCTCTCCGATTTTTCGTTATTAATTTGACGAGATAGAGTTTCAAGATTATCCTGTAACTCTGATATCCTCTGTTTCGTTTCTATATGCATCGAAGTTTCTTTTTCTAAACGTTCCTTGATTCTTGCTAAACTTGCCTCCATATCTTCCTACAAAATCATTTGATTTTAATCATCCATGAATAAAATGGATAGATTCTTAATAATATTAAACGTTACTTTCATGAGAGCAAACTTTCTTTTATCGTCTTACCTTTTCTTGCGTTCGTAAATCAAGTTCTTGTTCTTTCTTAGCCAATCTCGTTGACATATCAGAATTTTCACGTTCCAATTCTTCAGCTTTCTTTCTGGCAGCAACTAATTCCTCTTCTTTAGCCAACAGATGAACGATTTCTTTGACGTTGATATCGATTGGAGCTACGTCAGGATTTTTTGGTGTTCCTGATTCGTTTGCTTCTGCCTGGAGGACGATTTGTTGAACGATTCGATCGAAAAGTAACCAATGTTGGGGATGCGAGCCATAATCGACTGTAATGGAAATCGAATCCAGATTAATTGGATTCAGAATGTTCCAATAATATATCGGAATATTTTTGTAAATTTATTTTGTTTTAAACTTACGCGGCAATAAGAGACAATGTTGTAACAAATTAAGAAGATGAGGATAAGCTGCCGTATGACTGAGTTTTCGCCTTAACAGATCAAACATGGCTGTTGCGCTCTTAGTATCGACATGTTCTTTCTCAAACTTCCTAGCCAATTCCTTCTCATCCTCGTTTCTAACCATTTCAAAAAAATCTAAATGCCTATCGAGCGTCTCGTTTTCATATTTTCTTAATTTCTCAATAATCGGCTGAATGCCGAGCATGAGTAATTCGTATCTTAAATGGAGCCTAAACTCCAAAGTTACTTGACCAGGACCATAATTAAGTACGGCGTTGATGAATGACATTATTGCTGTTTTTAAAGAGAGATTGTCCTTGTAGATACCAAAATTTTTATCCAGATCATTGATTATACTTTGGAAACGCGTTCTCTCGGAATGATATTGTTGAAAATGTAACATAGCTTGTAAAACTTTACGATGACCACCGGGTACCAAACATACTGCACCAAGTATCTCCAATACTGAAATTTTGGTTTTTATGTTTTCTGTTGCAAGTGATTGAGATATGGTATTGATCGCTGTGGGATGTGCCAGTACGTGTGCTCTGCCATTCTACCAAGGAATATCATCGATAATTTATCCTATTTTTTTCTTCACAGCCGATAAATAATGTCGACCGATTCGTAAGCTCTCACACTCACCGAATTGTTCATCAAAGCTTTTAAACAACCTATCAGGCTTGTGTGAAGATTGCTATTGGCTGCCTCCACGTCCATTCTTTCTAAAACTTGTAGTAAAGCGTTCAAACCATCCAGTTCGATGAACCTTAGGACGAAACTGTGCGGTTGTGTTCTCAGAGCTGTTTTCAGAGCTTCCACTTGGCGCATTCGTATCGCTGCTTCCTCTTCTTCCTCTGGAAATTGACTCTGAAATATGACAAGATTTTTTTTAACTATGGCTACACGAATATATATATATATATATATATTTTTTATTTTTTATATACTATACCTCTTTAGTATCTATATGGTACATACGTAAAAGATTAAACTTCAAATGTTCATTTTAAATGCTAATTAAATTGATTTTAAAAGAAAATGAAATATAATATAAATAACTTACACTGGCAATGGCCCTGATCCTGTCGATGTAATCGTCAGGATCACCGCTAAGATCAGTAGTTCTCAAGCCCCCATTTTCAAGCGTTCCATTTCCCTTTCTTGAACAATATATTTGCCATTTTTTATTAGCCGGAAGTGCCAAAACCGCTTGTCGATTAGCTTGAGTCAAATCGAGCTCATCGACCAATTCAAGGAACATCTTGTTCAGTTCTTCTTCGGCTGGCATAGGCAAAGTCGGTGTCATTGCTTGAAGCGTGAGCGTACCAGTGTGTTCCACCACGCAGTACGTGATTTCCGGTGGCTCGTCATCCTGTCGAAAAATAACAAGGGTTGAATGATTCAGAACGAAATCAAATCAACGATAAAGCCGATCGAAACAGGTTTTGCAATCTTACCTATCGAGAGTATCATCTCTAATTATTTCAATAATACAATTTCCTAGATCTTTACGCGTTCGCAGTTTCAACATTTCGCGTTTCTATCGATTACAGTCGATATGGTCAAAGAAAGTTAAGAAAGCGCATTTTTCTTTGACTTACGTAAATTCAGAAAAATTTCATCCAACAGTTTTGTTTCTATTTAAATACAAATGTTTCTTTAGTTTAATGATAAAATATTCAAACCCAATGTTGATGGTCCTTAATAATTTCTTCATTTGTAAAATCGATCAGAATTTGTTTCAGACCTTATTTCTAAATGGAACGCCGACTAGAAAAGATGGCCCTATGCAGCAGCATCTCTTGGAGATCGTCGTACAAGATTGCTCGTTCTATTCGATCGAACAAGGGGAGGAGGAGGGGGGAAGAAGGGGGGAGGAGGGGGACGGCAAAGGTCAGGAGACCGGCTTGGGCGCTGGATTCCAAAGTTACTTTCACACGTGACTAGGAAATTATCTATTCGCATTGGTCGTTCGCGATTCTTCGATTTATGTCGTGTGCGACCACGATTACGTCTTTCTGCATCTTTAAAGAACCGAACAAATCCATTGGGAGAGGGATGGGAGGATTCTTAGGTCGTCGACCTCGATCCAAATTTTCAAACTTATTATTCAAATGTTTTGTACAAATACAAATAATCCAATTTAGTCAAACAAAAATAGTGATGATGATGATGATGATGACTACAAACTACTGCAAACAATAAATGATTATTCTTGAGAAGAAGTTTCTTAAGAGTTGGACATTTTCTAGAAAAACATTTACAATTAGAGTACATAAGTTTACCGTACGGTTTACGATACGACTTGAGTGCTTCTTGGAAGATGCAAGTTAATAAGCGTTGTAAAGGGCGAGAATGAAAGAGAAGGAGAAGATAATATAGAAGTAATTATATCTTAGCGATTAATATACTCTTTTTAAGTACGGAAGAGAAGCTTTATTCTCTACCTATCCTATTAAAGAACAGGTGAAGGATGGATGAGAAAAAAGATAGTTCGTCAAGGATCGTGGATGGAAGCTTGTGGTTCTACATGGCACTTGGACTGACGTGACGGTACATCGATCTAATAGAATTTATAGGGATCATACGGGATATCCATTCAAGGACGACTGGTCTTTACCGAGTTCATCGACTCTCTTTTTCTTTTTCTTACTTTTATTTCATTTGGAAATTTTGATCACTTGTGATTGATCTTTCCGTTTTATTCCATTTAATTAATTAATTACTTTAAACAATACTAGGGGTGCCCCGGCCACGCGTTGCTGTGGCTTTTTTGACATGAAAACTTCTTTAGAATCAGATTGATACGTTCATTTAATATAATTTTAAACTGTTCAATGAAGTCTAATTATTATTCACTTAGAATTTCGGTGAGTTTAAATTAAGCACAAAAGAACATCAAATTTGTAATTTTACATTTAAATCATATCATATTTGAGTATAATTATTTAAAAAGTTGTTTATTAAAAATATATGAATATTGTTATAAAATGTTAATTTAATATAATTCTAAACTATTTAGTAAATAATAACAAGGCATAAAATAATACCACAATTAAAATGAAATACATAAAATAATAATACACGAAAAAATATGAACAGTAAGGTTAGATTTGTCATATATAAATTTGAAAAAATCATATTACGTGAATCTATCGAAATAATTGAATTATAATACAGCACTATCTATTAAATGTTTAGAGAAGCTAGGTACTTAGATAAACTTTAAATAATAAATCATTAAATTAGCAGTAAAAAATAAAAAATAATCGCGATAAAAACTATCCTATATTCTAAGTGGACAAAATTACATAAAATATAAAAAATTTCATTAAGATCGGTTGAGTAGTTTTAAAATTATTAATGGACAAACAACTTGACACGTAATTTATATATATTAGAAGAAGAAGATTTTATCGTATGTTCAAATAGTCTAAAAAACTTTTCTAAAAAATGCACAAAATCTTGACATTGGAAGGTGTCTCTCAAGTGTAGCGGATCACGTGCCGAGTACATGATTTTATTCGAATGTTTGTATCGGTTTCGAACGAGGAGAAGGTCGCAATGTTGAATTAGTTAGTATTGAACTTGCCACGAGGAATATCGGATGGGACTTTGTTCTTAAATGAAAACTTGATTTTACAATAGGAAGATTGTCCTTTTCCTTGGTTACGATTAGACGAAATTGAATTAAATAACAATAAATTTGTCTCTCTCTCTCTTTCTCTCTCTTTCGCTTTCTGATAAGATAAAAATCGTTGATCAAACGATTCACACATTCAAACTCGTTTTTATTTCCTATCTCTTGAACGTTTCATCTCACTTCTCTGCAAAATCATTCAATGATAATTTGTTGCATTGTAAAAAAAGAAAGAAAAAGAAGTTAGAGAAATCGCATAGTTTGCAATTTAAGTAAGGAATGCGGAGATGCATACCAAGATATTACAACGTAATAGCGTTCTAGAAAATAAACGGATACAAAGAACAAGAGGAAGAAGTAAAAGAAGAAGAACTTTGAGAAAAGGAATATCGATGAATGATCGACGAAGATTCTACTAGGATTTTCCTCTTTGAACAAAAAAATTTCGAGAAGGAGAAACTTATACACGATTGAGATTACGTTGGTGTAATCGTCTAGTCTTTAGAGATTATTTCATAAGTGTATATATTAATGATAAAGAGATAAGAAAACATTTATTAGTATACTACACATTCTGTGTAGCATATTAATGTTATCAGTTGCTATCTTATATATCTACTACTACTATTACTACTACTACTACTACTACTACTACTACTACTACTACTACTACTACTAATTATAATTATACTATATGATAAACTCGATTTACATATGATATACTATCGTAGGAAATACATATTTAACATAATTATTATTTATATTATTATTATTATTATTATTTTATTATTTATATATTATAATGATATAATATATTATATTATAATTATATTATATGATTTTTATTCGTTAATTATTTATTATATATTATGTGTGTATATAAATGTATATCGAATAAAATAAAGATGAAAGTAAATGAAACGTAATGTTTCTTAAGTAGATTTACAGGAAGTAAACTCGTGTACTTACTTGGAGGCAACCGCAAAAAGACTTCTTCACTCTCGATGGCATCGTTTGACAGCGGCCGACAAATTCCTTTAGTGGTTGTGGACTCTTTATAGGACAGCTCGGAATCCTCTAAAGGTATGTAACAAAAGCAACAAACGTTATATTAATATGTTTTTATACTTCTTTCGAGATAAAAGAGAATAACGTTTCCGTGATATTCTTAAGTCAATATAAATGAACTTTTATAAATTATTATATCTCCATTTTAATACCGACGAAAATTAGTGTTCACATTTTGTTTGTTCATACGATTTGAGAAATCAAGATTTACTCAAGAAATGGTTGCATTAGTTTGAACCGGCATTTGTTCTTACGTCAGGATGATATCTAAACGTAAAGTAAGCAGAGAAACGAAGAGAAAATATAAGGAAAATGTTGACTCGCGGAATTGTCAACGTAACAATGTTACTTTTTCTTCTTTCACTTTTCTACGATATACAACACCGAGTTTAAAAAGTATTCATTTAGATAGAGATTTTTTTTCTTTTTTTATTTCAATGTATATTTTTTTCAAATATCAATTTGTATTTACACTAGGGGTACCCCGCCACGCGTTGCTGTGGCTCATAATCAGTCCGATACACACGTTTTTAAGTCAACGAATTACCTTATACCGCCATCTGTTAAAATCTTATCTTATAAACAAATAATTCGCAATAAAATAATATTGCGATAATAAATTGAGATATAATCTATCCTATCTTTCAAGTTGGATGAAACTGCACACTATGTGCAAAATTTTTTAAAAATCGGTTCAGTAGTTTAGGAGTCCATTGCGGACAAACAACGTGACACGTAATTTATATATATGTTAAGATGTATAAATAAATGTTGGTTACTTCGTACATATTTTATTAGTTAAGAAAAATAATCAAGTAAATTTACAAGAGTACATTTCATAGACGCGCACACACTGTATATCATCGTCATAAAGAAAATCATTTCTATCACAACTATAGCACAAAAAACGTTCACCTACTACATAAGAAACCCATCGACGCGGAGGCGTCACGGGTTCACCGTAACTCTCTATATCCCTTTCTTGATTCGAAGTCATTTCGAAGCGAGACACTTGGAAGAAACGTTTTTTTCTTTTTTAATACGAATTTGTCGTATGCTCAACCAACAATGAGTTCCTTTAAAGTATCGAACAAGCTTATCGCGCTAAATTCTTATCTCTTAAGTAAAAAAAAAAAAATAAAAAAATAAAAAAAGAACAAAATATAGACACGTACTTATACATATATACGTGTAGGTAAGTAGGTACATAAAGAAGCCAAATGTCAACAACGTTTGCGATTTAGGCTGAGAATTATGTTAAAATGTGTAATTATTTAACCACATTGTTTAAGATACCGAAATAATTTATTTGAAAGAGAATTTATTTTTACGGCATTTTTTTTAAACTAAATATTTCATATAATCATTTAAAATTAGAACACATTTGTAATATTAGATAATACACGATTATTAACATATTTACGTAATAATGAAATAATATATTATCGGTTTCTTATCGTTACGTACCTTGAACTATTTGTTCACTACATTACATTCGTTTAATAAATTCCACAAGTAGATCGTGTTAAACCAGTAAATGAAATTAAGAACACGATTTATTTATTAATCTAACCTTCGAACGTTTTCAATTAAAAATACTATCGATTATTATCAAACTAGGATTAGGTTAATATGTTTGTATTTTTTTCTTTTTTTTTGTTTGCTATTGTTTCGTTTTCGCGAAAATTATTCAACGAAACCGCTAGGATGTTGTTATTCGTCACGCAACTACGGACTAGCGAACTATGAAAGAGCTCGACTGAAAATAGACAAGAGATAGAAAAGAACTAGTGAAAGATAGTGTCGAAGGAAGAAAGGAGGACTCGCTTCTTAATTTCTTGTCTTGGTCTATTATTATCCTTGTTGTTGTTGTTGTTGTTCTCTTATTCTTGTCGAGTATTTACGAAATATTCAACAAAAAATACACTAGAGAGAAAAATTAATAAGAAAATAATATTATTTTATATTTTAAACAACTAATTTATTTATATTGCTTATCAATAAATGTCTGGAAAAAGATCGATATATCGATCTCGATAGATCAATGTGTTTAGATAAAATTGAAAAGCACATCGTGTATCAATTGGAAATTATTCCTGTTCTATTTTCTATGTCTGAACAAAAGAGAACACACCTGACACGACATAAGTTTACACGGTACCACGTATGGTGATGTAAATTGAAACTATTTTTTTATGTGTTACCATTTAATTTCAATTTGTATAAATTTGAAAAAAATACTTTTTAAAAAAAGTTGAACAAAAAAATGGATAACACAAGTGTTTGATAAACTAAAAAAGTACATCCTTTAGTTTGGTAGATCACAAACGACGTTTTCTACTCGTAACTTTCGCTCGAACGAACGCATCGATAATTATTATTAAGAAACAATGGCTTCTCTGAATCAAACTATTCGTCTTGTATATTAATCATAAGTAGGTTTTGTAACGCATCGGAAAGTTTGTAAGTACGTATGAGAAACTACGTGGTTCCTTCTTACGTTCGAAGAAGCACCATGATATTTTTTTACGTAATTTGCGATTGCCCAAGCGAGAAGTTTCCTGTTAAGTTCGCGTCCTCGTTCGGATCCTCTCGTTCGCAATACGCGTGTATCTACGTTTATCACGAACAAAGTATCTATTATACGATATTGAATATCACGGATAAAAATAGAATATACCTTTAAAAAAAAAAAGAGAAAAAAAGCGAAAGTACGATTACTGAGAAAATTGTTGAACTAAACTAATCTCTAACTCGAACGCGATGTAAAAAAAAATGTTTGTAACGTCTACGTAACGGCCTCTCTTATTAAGAAGCTTACGCTGACTGAACGTTTAAATATCATTAGTTAAAATTAAGCTTAATAATAGAGCACGTTAGACGATAATGCAATTAGGACACGAATTAGATGTCATTTCATTTAAAACGAACGAGCTTGCTCGTTTCCAAGCTAGTCATTCAGTCTCTCTCTCTCTCTCTCTCTCTCTCTCTCTCTCTCTCTGTCTGTCTAAGGAACAATTTAATTCTATTTCTAATTTCAAACGATATAATTTGATTAAGAACGTATTACAATTACCAGATTGAGCTTGCCCATTTTTTCAAGGACAGTGTCCATGTTGTGAATCCTTTTAAAAGACACACACTATTCCTTTTCAAGAAAATTGTCCGAAACACTTAACAATTGAAATAATATGGTCGTATTAATAAAATCACATATTTAATAGTGTTAATTATATTCACTCGCGATGATATTTTCAAATTGATTTTATCTAATCTTTCTCGAAAATGTATTCATTGAGAATATTTGAAGTATCGAACGGTTGAACCTAACAGAAGATCTAAAAAGGAGAGCAAGACGAATATTGGTTCCCCCTTGCTCGCTCGCGATCGCAGCTTCGACTGCCAGGTGAAAACACAACACCTCTCGTTCAGCCTACAGGTGGTTCTCCCAGGTTTCCTTCGTAAGGAAGGGGGAGACCTACTTGGACTCTCCTTTGATCGGGAAATAACTATGTAGTTTCTTCCTTAGCTTTAGATCCTCGAGATATGTAACTTCTTCTAAATTATCCTCTTTCTTTTCGATATTTTTTCATTTGTAGAATAATTAGTTTGATTTCTTTTTTTCTTTCTTTCTTTCTTCCTTTTTTTTACTCGATTTATCTTCATGATGCTATATGTCCTAACAAAATTAAATGGAAAGTAACTACTTCGCGTTTTGTAAAAGGTTGGTTTAAAGCGAAATCGTTTAGCGAATCGTTGTTGTCCTTGTTCGCCTCGAGATACCACAGGAGTCTTGCATCGGAATGCAATCTTGTCTCTTCTAGCAGTGGTTGCAAGCGGTTGCAGCCGTAGCCGTTGCGCGCTGAACACGACTGGTTTTTCAGAAAGAAAAATGTAGCGTAAGACCGCTTTGCGCAGGGAGGGATATCATTTTTTCCTACCCTTGTCTTCAGATTAGGAGACACGAGGGAGCAGCGGAGAATGCTCGAGGGGAGAAAAAAAGAAACTACATAACGATAAGTTTATTGCCATTCCTCGTGCCAGGATTATCGACCTTGACGAGACGATTCTCATTTTTTGTTCGAGTCTCTTCCGTGATAGGCGAAATCGAACGATCCATCTATGCAAAACTGTCGTCTTCTT
This sequence comes from Polistes dominula, assembly GCF_049000335.1. Lineage (NCBI taxonomy): Eukaryota > Metazoa > Arthropoda > Insecta > Hymenoptera > Vespidae > Polistes > Polistes dominula. Next base: position 9,656,893 of record NW_028300951.1, read on the forward strand.
GATTCTTATCATACAGTCTATAGAAATAGAATCATTTCACTTAAAATATATTTAATTATTTATCCCCTTCCTCCCTCTGTGGGTTGGGGGTAGAATATACCCACAGTATCCTCTGCTTGTCGTAAAAGGCGACTAATAGGGGACTCGGTATCGTTAACACAATTCAAACTGATCCATTTGTTTAATTTTTTGTTTGTATTTTTTTTTAGCCTATATATATATACAAGATGTTTCAAAGAGACACCTTTCACTTGAGGAGGAGGTCAGTCGCCCTTACAGTATCGAAAGGACAGTCCGGTCCCTTTTCGACCTTGGGTGGTCGACTTGTAGAAAGAGAGAGGGAGAAAGAGAAAAGACTTGGTATTCCAGTACTTTCGTATACGGTCTTTAACGGCCCATCATTTAGAAACCGTTCGACGTAGTTTTCTTCCTTCTCTCTATCTTTTTATACTTCCTTTTCTGTACGTCCATTACGAACGTCCGTACGTCCTCCTGACCCGACTGACGCTTCTCTCTGTCTCTCTCTCTCTCTTTCTCTCTTCATTTGGCCCTCGCCTCTTCATTCTCGTAGCTTTTCTACCATGATCGTTTTTATGGGTCGAGCATAACGGTGAGATCGAGTCGAGTTCATGGCACAAGTTTGTTCGCGCTATATCGTCGAGTGTCATAGGTCAACACTGACACATATTCAAATCAATAGTTTCTATAGATTTATAATATTTCTTTAAATTTTTGATTAATTGTTTTTAACATTGATAGAAACGAATATGCATATATATATATATATATATATATATATATATATATATATATATATATATATATATATCTATCTTTACTGGATTTTCTTCGAATTTGGAGAAAGACGGAAACGGAAATGGAAGGTTTCTCTTATGTCGAAGTCATCTTTTTACCCGCATACGATTCCATGCGTGACTTCTTGATAGGTACACCAGACACTGGTTTCACTTGATTATTCAGACAACTATTGTACATTCTTCAATGATAAAATCGTACTTACTCGTTTAATGGATTTTCAGACCTTTCAATTTACTGATATTCTACTTTCGAATTTGTTACAGAATAATTTAGATTTTCAATTGAGTCTAGAATTTGTTTTTTTTTTTTTTTTTTTTTATATTTGGACAATTCAGAATAATGAATAATAGATAGGAGATAAATTCTGAAAATTTTCAAGTTAAAATGAAAGCAGAAACGTGTTAAGAGTGCATCGAAACGCGTTCGTTGCTGTGGTATTCGAGTGGTATTCAAGCGTAGGTGTTTTTAAAGCGTGGGCTCATTCATAGATCGCTTCTCTATTCCACTCTCGTTCGTAACTCTTTTACCGTTTCTTACTAGTCGAATGAACAAAAAACTTTCTTTTTATTATATTCCCATTTTGACTCTAATTTGCAAATTTGGTAGAAACAGGTTTTTGCGAAGTTTGACACAAAACGTTCAGGTTAAATATTTGAAAGTTGGAATTTGATGAATTCGTGTAGAGAGTCATCAAATGGCACGATGCAATAATAAAAATAATAATAATAATCTATAAGTATCGAGATGATAAATAAATCATTTGTTATTACATATATAAAAGAGAATAAGCTGTTGGAAAATAAATGGAAGCAAGAAAACGATCGAAGACGTGCCAACTCGCAAGTGTACACCTGTTGCTCGATAAAAATCGTGGCACACTGACCCGAGTCGCGTTTTAGAATAAATTTAGTCGTGTGGCTTGTCCGCCATTAACGGTGTCGAACCGTTCTCGCTTATGGGAGACGCATTTTAATTTGCCAGACGCGAACGAAAAGGTCGAACGTGTTTCTTTCTTTTAAGTTCCACGAGACATTGTTTTATTCTAATCCTAGTATATCGCATCAACATGATTCTAAAAAGGACGAGCACGTATGCGTCGTTTAACTCTCCACTCCTTTTCCTTCTTCTCCTCCTTCTCCTCCTCCTCTTTCATCCCGTTAGAGACATCTTTACAAACTCGAATCTATTAAACTCGTTTGAAATTTTTCCGATCTTGTCCTAACATAGGAATTATCCTGAGAGATTATTTTGACAAATTAATTATTAATATTAGAATCAACTTGGTATCTACTAAAAATGTAGGAATTATTCTGAAAGATTTAATTTAACAAATTAATTATTAATATTAAAATCATAACTTTAGGTTTGTTTGGTCTCTACTAAAAATGTAGGAATTATTTTGCAAGATTAATTTAATTTGATAAATTAATTATTAATATTAAAAAGTTTATTAAAATCACAACTTTGGGTTTTTTTGGTCTCTACTAAAAATGTAGAAATTATTTTGCAAGATTTATTTAATTTGACAAATTAATTATTAATATTAAAATCATAACTTTAGGTTTGTTTGGTCTCTACTAAAAATGTAGAAATTATTTTGCAAGATTTATTTAATTTGACAAATTAATTATTAATATTAAAATCATAACTTTGGTTTTTTTTTGGTCTCTACTAAAAATGTAGGAATTATTCTGCAAGATTTAATTTGACAAATAATTATTATAATTAAAACTACAACTTTGGTTTTTTTGGTCTCTACTAAAAACGTAGAAATTATTTTGCAAGATTTAATTTGACAAATAATTATTAATATTAAAACAATAACTTTGGGTTTTTTTACTCTCTACTAAAAACGTAGAAATTATTCTGCAAGATTTAATTTGACAAATAATTATTAATATTAGAATCTACTAAAAGCAATATTAATACTTTATTAATGAACGAATTAGTCATTCTCAAGTAAGACAGATTTCGAACAAGTTTATTATTATTAATCGCCAATAAGGAAAACACAAAAGTAATAAGAGTACATTATCTTTTGGTTCTGTTTTTTTATTTTTTATTTTTTTATTTTTTTTTTTTCAAGCGAAAGATAACTACCGTTATTCGAAAGTAACGACTTTGCAATATCGCTACAGGACAGCGTCCAAAGTGAGAGCAGGTGTGTACATACATTCGTACGAGTGTAAACCGCGTTCCTGCATAAAACGATCCCGCGACAAGAGTTTTCTGTGATCCCTAAGTCAAATTCATTCAAACGACACTTTCCTTTCTTTCAGATTATTTCGAATTTTCTCTAAATTACGTATAAATTTTACTACAAAATTTAATCATTAGGTAAAATCAATGTAGAAACATAGATCGTTTGTTTTTTTTTCTTATTTTACATTTCTACATTTCTAAGCGAATATTTTCATATATTTTTTTTTTTATTTCATTATCCATTTTTTTTTTTCTATATTTTCATGTAGATATACACATGTGTCGTATTAGAAAAGTATGAAATTCATTTCGCGTACGACATTTTCTTTAATTTTTTATTCCTCTATAAGAATAAAAGAAAATTTACGATAAAAGATACGTCGAATCAACTAACTGTATGAATGCGAGTATCAAACATGCTACAAAAATCTCGGCATACTGACCTACTAATAGCCGATAAGAAGAAAAAGAAGAAGAAGAAGAAGAAGAAAGCAACAGTCAAAAATAACGTTTGTGATTAGCACAGGTAAAACTCGTCGATAAATCTATACGTGCATCGTTCTAATTACCTCGATTACGTTGCTATAATTAAGTAGTTTATTATCAAAATAGTCTGTGATATGATCAATATATTACGATGATTTAATCTCGATCCATTTATTTTGTACTTTTACTTCTACCATTTGAATTAATTATTAATATTTTATATAGTATTATTATATTATATATTTATTATAATAAATTATATAATAAATTTTATATATAATAAATTATTATTAATATTATAATATATTATATATTGTATATTAAATATTTATTATATATAATATTATTTATTATATTAATAATATAGTAAAAAAATTATATACAATATTATTAATATAATAAAATTATTACAGTTATTATAATAATATTATATAATAACTTTTATATATAACAATTTATTATTAATATTATAATATATTATATATTATTTATTTATTATATATAATAAATAATATTATATATATATAATATATTAATAATATATATATAATAAAATTATTATAGTTATTATAATAATATTATAATAAATTGTATATAATAAAAATTATTTTTATATATATAATATTATAATATATTATATTCATTTGGTTATTAAATGTTTCTATTTATTAAATGTAATAGTCGAAAATATATTTATGTTAGATAAAGTTACACGTTTATGTTAAGAAAGTCACACGTGCGTATGTATATGCAAGCACTCGTCTTAATACGAGTCTCTTTTCATTCTCACAATCAAACCTAAGTTTTATCGTCGTTGGAAAGCGACAGGAAGTTAGAAGAAGAGCCGATTATATGGCGTTTACGTGATTGCGAGATTCGTAATAACGTTAGATCTCTTTCGTAACTATGTTTACTGTAATGTCTTGTGTAAATTAGACGGGTTTTTGGTATTCTACCGTTACAAATAACATTTCATTTAATAATCTTATGTTATTAGTTAATTGTAAAAGTTTTCTTTTCATTTAACATATTATTATTTATTAATATATTCATTAAAGGCATGTAATAAATGAGAATTATTTAAATCACTCTACAAATTTCAATTATATTTATTTTTGTTTTTTTATTTCCAAAGTATTTGAAGATAAAAGTTTTTCTTTTCAAAAGAGGATCGATTATTCTCGTTTAAAGCCTACTACCCTCCAAGTTCCTCGTTTTCTCTCTCTCTCTCTCTCTCTCTCTCTTTCATCGATCTTAGTGACCCTACCTGCTACTCGAGACTTTACTCAGCGATGATTTAATTAACAGAGAACCCTTTGAGTATTGAAGCATCGAGGGCTGATATTAGGTATAAGATTACCTCTCTACTCATCCGTTATTGGATTCTAAGTATATATATATATATATAACTTGCCTTCATTTTGAGTACGAACTCTTGCGAATTTTCTAAGATGTAATTAAACACCCATCCCCGTTATTGACTTTGTTTTCATATCAAAAAGATTAAATTGTATATTATTATCGATTAGATTTAAAAGGGTGAAATATAAATTGTTTATTTGCTTTTACTCGTATCATTCTGTACTTTATTTTTTTTCTTACAATTTTCGGCGTCCCAAAATTCCAAATAAAATTTGCAACGTGCCAAGAATATGAGATACGTGCATGAAAAAATCTGACGAAAGAGGACATCGAAAGAGGCGTGGTGTTTTAACATACACAAGCAAAACTATATATATATATATATTGTATATATATAGGTAAGATTTTTTTTTATCAGTTTCATCTTTGTAGATGGTAACTTTCTTCGTGGTTCGTTATTCCTAACGCCAACTTTTGTCGTTTCTATCTCTCTTTTGCAATCTTTTCATTTCTTTTCTTTGATTCATTGATCGAGCTGATAAAACGTTTACTTCTCGTTGAGATTTTCGAAGATCCAGGCCGATGCAGTTCGTAAGAGAAAGAGATGGGTGGTATAACCCGGTTACATCGTAATTTTAAACATCGATTTGCCTTTCGAGAACCGACATTGCATTTTACTCGAAGAGAGACCTTTATCGACACTTCCGAAAACGGTCACGCTCTGATTTTTCCTACCTTCCAAATAAAAATTTAACTTATATATATATATAATTTAATTATTATTATTATTATTATTATTATTATTATTATTATTATTAAATATATGCTGTAATTATATATATATATATATTGTAAGATTTCAAAAGAATAGTAGATACAAATTAGCGAAGAAAAAAGTCATTAAAAAAAAACTTTCTTTGCGAAATTTGAGTAAAATCCGATCTCTCATTCGGAATATTTTCGACCAGAGATCTTTAGCACTTTCATCTTATCTCCTTTTGAAATAGTTTTTTATGTTCTCGCCATATGATAGCCATGCCTTTGAACTTAAGTACTTCGAAGTTGTAAAGAAAAAAAAAAGAGAAAGAAAAAGGGTTATCAATTGGAAGGGGAGACTCGTTTGTTCGAAAAAAAAAGAAAAGAAGAAATTCTCGTCATTTCGTCTTTTTTCTTTTTTCGTTAATTTTGTATTTTTGTACACTGAGTACGTGCGTGCTCACGTAAGTGCACAAATGATTCTCGTGTTCGGTGCAAATGATGATCTTTTTGTCGAGAAAATCAATCGTCATAGAACGTATCTGCATATAAAATAAATATATGATTGACTGTACTTAGCCTATGTAGGCAAAGTGTTCCCTCAACGAATAGGAACGCGTCCCTGATAGATGAGACTCTGAAAAACGGATCCTCGATCATCATCATGGTGAGCACGTAGAAAGCGACCGAGTAGTAGTAGTAGTAGTAGTAGTAGGTAACGTTGATTTACGCACTCGTCGTTACACGTGGCCATCCATCGAACCAACCAACAAAATTCATTTATAAAAGATTTAAGTCTCCCTTATTTAAACCGTTTCTCAAAATTACGGATTTTGACATTACGCGTTACTCGAGGTGAAAAATTAATCGAATGAACATTTCAACCAATAAAAATGTACGATAATAATATAATATTATGTGTTATTCTATATAAGTTTTTTTTATTGTTACGGTAATATAATGAGGTGCAGCAAAATACAATAGTAAATGAACATTGGACACACCTTAGAGTGTGTCTCCGATTGCTATAGGAAGGGCCATGCCTCGTGAAGAAAGCAAAATGAGAGGTCGTAATATTTGTGTACTTGTATCCAAGTATTCTCTTTATATTACATGGTTAAAATGAAAGTAGAATAAATCAAGAAGCTCGACGAAAGGTTCGTAAGGTCCGAAGATTTTCTTTTTTTTTCTCTCTCTCTCTCTCTTTCTACCCGATTTCATTAGCCCATTTGTGAACAAGTTAATACGCAATTAATGTGCCGACTACGAGATCACGGTGATGTTAAATTATATATCGACGTTGTAATAACGTCTTTTTTTAAGTATCTCTTTATGATCATCATCAATGTCGGTGAAAGCGTCAGCCAAAGCATAAGACCCAATCGAAACCAACAAAAAGTTTAAATGCCTGGCTAAATATTATACTTCGATATTTTTCATTCGACGAATATCGTCTCATTTTGAAAAATGATGTTCCTCTTACGTTTATTACTATTTTCAAAAGTCATATTTCTCAATATTTTCTGAAGAATTTTTATAGAATATATTCAAACTTTTATTTATACGTTTTTATTCAACATTTTATATTTTTACGTATATAAACGTGACAAAAAAAAATACGACGCGTCCGATAATAACTATGCAACTTTTCTAATTTTTTTAAATCCAACTATAAGCCCAAGTTACTCGTATCTTATGTTAGTCAAAGATTTATTACTTCCTTTTTCTCTCTATCTTTATTTATTAAGGAGAAACAAGGAAAGAAGAAGGAAAAGCAAAAGGAAAAGGAAGGTCGGTGACTTCCTCTTTCGAATTCAATCGAGATTACCAACTTTTCTTTTCGTTTTATGCTCTTGCAATGTGTTTAATTACTGCAATGTCGAATCTTCCTGGTTTTTCGTAACGTTTACATAAATCCTATGATTATTTTTACCTTAAGTAACAGAAAGTCATCTCTTCTATTCGTAGAACTTGCATGATATCTTTGGCACACAAACACAAAAATTCACGTACACTTATAAAGGTAAATTTGCACACATTTGTCACGTAACACTGATAAATTAATTGATCATTTTCAAAGTAAGACATCGATCGCTAGTAATCGTTGTAGTAAAATCGATGACTCATAAGAAACGTGTATAACAACCGAAGTTAGTCACCACGTGGCTCGTCGTGATCCGAACTGCTGCTCTCTCGTATAAGTATCCTTCCTCTTTCGATCTCTTGCTCGTTTCTTTTCTCTGTTGATGCGTGTGCGCGCGCGCGTGTACTCGGAACGATCGAAACACGAGGGTAAGTCGATGGTGGTACGTACGACGCCCTACGGCACCCTACGGCACCCTACGACTTACTGAGCAGACCCTCGTGGACCAAACATCTGCTCTTGCATGGGCCTCTCCCACTGCCGCATCGATTTACCAAAGCCCTAACGCCATATATATCCCTCTTTTTTTTTCTTTCTTTAACAAAAACATTTCTACCCAAAAACTAATATTTATAATTATTAATAGTTATGTGTCTAATTGAGAGTAGAAAATTTCCATTAAACATCCAACAAACAAACAAACAAACAAAATCATTCATTTGTACAATTTATTTATGAATAATTAGTATGATAGGAAATATGTTTTAAGAAAGGACCAGTCTTAGACAGAAATTCGATGCTAATTCGATGCAACGAGTTGACACCGCACCCTTTGAACAGCTACATGTATATATACATAGGTATAGAATATACCTATATACTATATAGCATGGTTCGTGCCCATAGCAACGCGTGGCATCGTAATAAGAATGGTTTCACGGTTTATTAGGGACGGGTCAGTCGTAGTGCCGTTTGGCTAAATGCATCGCGACACCGCACAAAGAGAGAGAGAACAATGGAAAGGTTGGAAAGGAGGTTAGCTAAAAGGAACTTCAACAACTCAAGTTTCCAAGTTTTCTAATACTCTAACCATAAGAGAGTACGCGAATAAGAGGGGTAGGGGGACTTGAGAAGTGCGTAACACTTGGTTACGAGACTGAAATTGTAGTAGAGGGAATTGGACTCCCTCAATTGGTAGCAATTGACGACAATTAGGGTCTCGCTGACTACGTCGATCCGTGATTTCACATTCGGTTGCGAGAATAACGTTCATAACGTGAATGCGACGTCCTTTGTATTAAATGCCGTGTCCTATCACCCTTTTATTTCTTTATGAGAGGTAGACCGCTTTAGCTGGAGAGAAAGAAAGATTCGATATCCTTGAAAGGTCCGATTTCTCCCAACAAGGGTTGACGCTTGCCGTCGACGAAGACTCGCCGCGTGGATCCCATAAACGGAGATCCGACTTTCCGAGAAATCACGGAGCCAGATTCCTAAGGAAGAAGAAATAATCCTGGCTGTGGAACTCCCCCCCCCCCCCCCCCCTCGTATACCCAAACGGACAAAGGAAATATAACTTTCGAGGAATGATTTTGATCTTATTGATCAAACTAATTCACCTATGTCTATTTTTTTCTTTGTTTTATTTATTACAATATTTATGATTGAATCATGAGAAAATCGTGTTTATCTCAAATTGATTATTAAATAATCGTTTTACTTCTTCGATAAGGAACAATAAAATTGTCAGTGAGTCAAATTGAAGTAGTAGTAGTTTGGTAGTTTGTTGAAAGAGATCCATTGTCGCTTCTGAAAATTGATCGTCTTGAAACTTTTCGCAAAGTACAATATTTTGGTATACATGGTAAAGCCATGACTCACACGAGAGAAAGAAACACTCGAGCCAGCCGTTTCGTCGCGGTCCATTTTCAAAGGTACGTTCACACCGTGAGAATTGTTTTTAAGGATCGACATAACAGAGGTTCACGACGAATGAATCATCATTGTTCTTACCCTTTGACACATTTCTGTTTTGACTCAATTTGTATTTGTTGTTCTTGTTGTTTTTCATATCGTTGAACCGAAAATATTCTTCTCTTCTTCTTTGGGAATAATTGTGAGGGAAGCTTAAGGATAAACCTGACAGCTGCGGCGAATAGGCCACATGGCGCTGTTTGCGTCCCGAGATGCAGGGAGGCCTGCCTATCATCGATTTTATCGCGTCGTTTCGCTAACGAATGGACGGCCCCTTGATTAGAAGGCACGGCCTTCTATACGTTTTATCGGTCGATAGTTATCGAGAGAGAGAGAGAGAGAGAGAGAGAGATAGAAATGATTCGATCCTATTCTCCTTCAAATCCCATTTCTTCCTAGCGCGTTATTATTTTAATCGTCCAACGACCGCCAACATAGAGTCCTTGGTTCTTCCTTCCTACGAAAATCTACCAAGCGGAAAGGCATCTACGAGGGCAACAACCGATCTATGGACCGAACGTACTTCCGAACAGCTTCCGTATCGATATTTATGCTTTTCTTCTTCTGTTTTTTTTTTCTATATTTTTCTTGCATTCCTTATCAACGTGTGTACTAAAGTTAAATAATAATAATAATATTTTTTTTTTTCAAAATTTATTTAGACATCGAGTTTATTTAGGATATCCGTTTTTTTTATCAACGTTATCATTGATAACAAAGTTTTTTTTTTGAGATTAAAATATATTTTTTTCCCGTCGATTTAGTTTACTTTTGCTCCTTTTGGACTTTTTTTTTTTTAAAGAGAAATGGTGACGCCATTTCGTTGCAGTCATTCTAAATATTTAGAGAAAGTCTTTACACTCCCCCTCCTACGCTCGTCTTTTTCATAAACCACGTTGAAGCTCGACGGAATTATTATCATGATATTTCATAGAAATATACGATAGACTTTTTCTCGTTCTCCCTTTTTGTAAAAAGAAGATTCGTTCGTGCTTGTATTTGCTTTTTAGTAGTCAACACCCTTCCTTTAAGTCGGAGAAAACTATTTTCGGAGGTGTGTATACCTATAAGTGTACTTTTATACGCGAATGCGTATCTTTATCGAGCTAACACGACGCCCTTCAACTTCGATCGTATAAACTAGTCCATGACGTCAGAACCTCGAATAACAGAATAAATTCGTTGGACAAAAAAAAAATGAATGAACGATTTATTCGTTCAATTATCCAGCCAAGAAAAATATTCAATTATTTCTATATGTATATGTTAGGGGGGGGTGCGGGACCAGAAAACATTTATTTATTAACCCTTTGAGTGCTGAATACTTTTTTTTAAAATGTTTTATAGAAACAAAATAGTTTATTATTAATTAGATCCTAATAATAAAATATATTTAATAATTAAAATTTTTCTTTTTGAATATAATTTAAATAATTAATATAAACACATTAAATTATTTTACATTAATATTAACAAACACGTATATGCGTCGAACAACTACGCTAGTAATTTTCACCAAACGCATAATATACGTCCATAGCACTCAAAGGTTTAAAGAAATCTTAAATGTTAACTCAACAAAATAATTTCCATCATTTTCTAACACCTTTTTGCCGAGCGTAAAGGCAATTGTTCGATTCCTTTAAAAAAAAAAATCCTTCAATTTTTCATTGACATTGGTCTCGAAACAAATTAACTGTAAATGAAATTTCATCGAAGAAATTTGGATTATTTTTCTTTCTCCTATAATATATTTACCTTTTTTTGTTTTTTTTTTACTAAAATTTATAATTATACATTAAATGTAGTTAGTTCATCACGCATGTGTCTAATGTTTATATTATTTTTATGTAACATCTTTATAGTTCCGGAATGAATAATCCCCATTGGGTTTGATCATCGCTCGGAGTGTCTCTGCAGGCGGCTGGTAATCCGTAAAATCGATAGAGTGTGACGCGCGATAACTGTCGTGTTTGTTATATACCCCCTCGAGGTCATTCGATTTGTGTAAATCATAATGCAGGTCACGTTCCTTTTTACACTACCGTATTTCAAACAAAATCTTATTATTTCTCGTTATATTCGATAAAAATTGTCAAGAAGAATGAGAAACATAACTGTGAGATATATATATATATATACATCGCGTCATTAAGTTAACACGAAACTCATCGCATCAGAACGAGCAACGAACGGTGCATACAATACATGCATATAATACACAAACGTACATTCGATTCTCAATGTACAGTTAGGTATGCACTTGATGCGTAGCATGCTATCTCGTTGTAGCATTATCGTGCATTATTCTATTATATTATTACACCTATTCTACCTTGCGAACATATTTCTAATAAGGGATTTATTTTATATATTGGTTCATTCGTTGGATACGTTAACATAAAGATAAGTGTTGTCAATCCACTGATGACAACTCATAGACACTCAATTATATCGAAGGAAATGGTAGGTAAAAAAAGAAGATAAAAAGATCGATAGGATTGGAGAGTAGAAACTAATAAAAAAAAAAAAGAACAAAAATAATAAGAAAGAAGAAAATAATTGAACATCTCGTCTTAGAGAAAGGAGAGAAAGGAGAGAAAGAAAGAGAGAGAGAGAGAGAGAGAGAGAGAGAGAGAGAAGGCGCGGCTTAATTAGAAGGAGTCGTTTTCGCACCGGCTTTGCATTTCCCATTTGCATTTCCCCCTCCCATTTTACATTCCCCTAGCTTGGCTGTTGCTCGGAAAACGGGATTCCTTGACAAAAAAAAAAAAACAAGAAAAAATTCTCTTTCGTTAATTCTAATGTAACGCGACAAAAGGAGTGTATACTTCTCTTTCTCCTCCTGTGTACGTAGGTAGTCTGTGACATTTTCAAATGTCAACATAATCTCTCTCTCTCTCTCGCAATACTCTACAACAATGAATTGTCAATTCGTTCAAAAGAGATGTTACGTACTTCTTTTTTATTTTTATCCTAATTCCAATACAAACTTTACGGACAAGGGTAAAAAAAAAACAAGATAGAAGAGAAAGTGCGTAGCCTACCTGGTCCTCCGACCGTCCACACGATCATCCACGATCGTCCCTTTAAAAGCTTAAAGACCAAGCCCCCATCGAGAAGAAAAAGAACGAGCGTATTAAGAAGAAACTGGTTAAGAAAGAGAAGGAAAAGGATGATGATGATGATGAGGAGGAAGAGGAGGAGAAGAAGAAGAAGGGGGAGGGGGGAGTAGGAGGTGGAGGAGGAGAACGAGTCTCGCGATCCTCCAGGAATAGTAGCGCGGGCGTGAGTGCGTAGGCGTGTATCCGCCCTTCGTGAACGACTAAATGACGTTTCGAGAAACTCGACAACAAGAGAATCCATTCGCAATATGAAAATGTTCTTTTTGTACGTAGGAGGAAAATTGTTGTTATAGTTTTTAATGCGACATGTGTTATCCTCTTGTTTGTTATCTCTGCCTGTGTGAAAAAAAGAAAAAAAAACAAAAACTAACAATAAGTCAGCGTTTTTCGTACGTATACGCGCACCGGATCAATAAAATACGAAAAGAAGGTTTCTCGCGGAAAAAGAACCTTCGTAGAAAGGTTCCGAGAAGGGATGCGCCGCGGATGCGCGCGAGGTTCACTGTCGCGGGAGAGTTACTTTTGCGAGAGCAAAGCCCTCTTTTCTCTTCGTCGTCGTCGTCGTCATCGTCGTCGTCGTCGACGTCGTCATAGTCGTAGTCGAAACAAAATTCCTCTTTGCGCCGACGCGGGTCCGACGCTTGCGTCGCGACGCTACCGCATGCTACTACGATGATAACCCCGCTCGAAACAATTATTATCGATCCATCGATAATACCAAAATTCAGGTTATCTCACAAAGGAAATGACCAGAAACACTATCAAAGTTTACGCAAGATTAAAACCACAAACTAATCAACAACATTCTTTAGTATTTAAATATCATTTAATTTTTTTCTTATTTTTATTATTATTATTATTATTTTTATTATTATTATTATTATTATTATTATTATTATTCTTATTATTTTTATTATTATTATTATTATTTTAGGATCGAAAGAAACCTTTTTTTTATTTCTTGTTTCTTCTTTAGAAATATCGCATACTTCGTCGATCGAACGATCGCAAGACGGATTCGTTGGTTTTGTTGGCACCTTTCAAGCCCGACGAATTTATCGATCATCGTCCCGAATCATGGATCTTTTCGTAAGTATTCCTGCAAAAAGAAAAAAAGAAAGTTCATATTTATGATTTAATAACGAACGATGATCACGTTAGGTTTCATCGTATCATCGAGGAAGAGGCCAATCAGCAAGATGTGTTTGAAAATATTGGTCGACCTGTGATCGACAGGTGAAGAAAATTCCAATTATTCGATAGATTTTCTTTTCATGATTTTTTTTTATTTTTAAAATGTACAAATAATTAAAGCGTCCTCAATGGTTACAATGGTACGGTCTTCGCCTATGGCCAGGTTAAGTATAATTCATTTATATATAATATATTTGTATTATCTTCGTTTCTTTTTCAAAACTACGAGCGAAGCATAATTTATATTTGTAGACAGGCAGTGGCAAGACTTATACGATAACGGGCCAAATTTCATCGAACAAATGCCAAGGTATCGTGCCAAGAAGTCTAAGTTATCTCTTCGATTTCATTAAAATGGTATAGTTTTATTATTACGTTTAATATTTAAGTTATTAAGTAAAAAAAAATTGATATAACTATATTAACTTTGTAAGCATCCGGAAAACATTTATTCCGTGGACGTGGCTTATCTGGAAATCTACAATGAATACGGTTACGACTTGCTCGATCGAAAACAGCAACAGCAACAACAACAACAACAGCAGGTGCAGGTGCAACAAGCTATGCGTTTGGAAGATTTACCGTAAGTACGCGGGTCTGTCTCCTTTCTCGTAAAAGGGCTCCTCTCTTTCGTTGCGTATCGACATTCCGTAAGAAACTACTCGGTTGAGATCCCCATTTAAGGCTATTAGCTAGATCTATTCTCAGTATGAATATGGAGCAATCGGTTGAAACAACTTGGGGTTACGGGTCCTATTGCTTCCTTCTGATCGAGTCTAGAAAATTCCTTTTCGTCTTTTACCGTGTTTCCTTGTCCTAATTGAATTCATTTATTAATATTTAACCTCTTTAGACGTGTCAGGATTCAAGAGGACGAAAAGGGGAAACTGCATCTGAAGAATCTGACCTTCCACAATGTAAAGAGTGAAGACCGAGCTATGGAGTTGTTTCTTATCGGCGATTCGCGTCGGTAAAAATATCATTCGTATTTACCGACACTCATCGTCCTATCACATTTATCAAACTTCAAATGTTCGATTCAAGCGTTACAGTTGACACTCCTACGAATCCCCAATCATCGAGATCACATTGTATATTTACCATCGTCGTATCGATAAAACAATTTGGCGCTAATCGTTATAAAAAAGCTAAAATGCATTTGGTCGATCTTGCAGGGTATATAGCACTTGGAATTTTATTTTTTCCTGTGCCCCTTAAAGGTATGTAACCCGTTTTGAACGGCTGCATTTGTTCTAGATCCGAACGAGTTTACAAGTGTGAGATTAGCGGGACCGTTTTGACCGAAGCAAAACATATTAATCTCAGTTTACATTATTTAGAACAAGTAATAGTCTGTTTGAATCAGGAAAATTCAAGTCACATACCTTACAGGTATATATATTTTCTCTTTTTTCTAGATTTCAATAATCAAATTATTATCATTTGTAGAAATTGTTTACTAACCGCTATTCTGAGAGACAGTCTCGGTGGTAATTGCATCACGACGATGTTGGCTACGTTGAGTATATCTTCTGTTAACCTTCAGGTAGAATTTATTTCAACATTTTTTCTGTTGATGGTCTAAAAAAAGTGAATAAATAAATGATAATCAATTTTACAAACTTTAGGAAACTATATCCACTTGTAGATTTGCACAAAGAGTTGCTTTAGTTAGAAACGAAGCTAAATTGATATTAGATCATGATTTGGATAGTGAGAATAAACTTTTACAATTGGAGAATGAAAAACTTCGTAAACAAATCGAGGAATTAAAAAATACGTTATCATTGCAAGACAATAAAGATCGTCATGATGAAAAATTAGATTATTATAAAAATTTAGTGATGCAAAGAGATCAAGAAATTTGTATCCTTTTTATCAATATGAATTTTTTTCTTTATTGTACAAATAAATTATATTCCTCATTTATCTTTAACTTTGGTAAAGCTGTGCTTCTCGGTTTGTTGAAAAAAGCCAAAGCTAAACTAGCTCAGCCAGAAGATTTGAACAAAATGGTAATAAAATCTAAATTGAAGATAAGATCAAAAGAAAGTATAGGTAATAATAAAGAAAACACATTAGTTGACAATCAAAATGTTAAATTATGTATAAAACAAATGATTTCAGCCGAACGTTTGTCAAAGACAACTACTAAAGTACTCGAACCTATAGAAAAACATGATGTTGAAAATAATACACTATTCGAAATCAAACATTCTAATTTGTTAGAAAAATCTTTGGAAGAAAAATCAATAATTGAAGAAAATATTGAAAAAAAAGATATTCCTTTCAATGATTCGTCAAAGGAAACTAATTCGTTAAAACAATCATTTAATTTAGGTACAAGTAATATAGAAAAGGATTTAGAAGTGAAGAAAATCGATGAAAATGTAGATGATAATGATATGTCTTGCGTACATTCGAATGAAACGAGTGTAAATCAATTGTGTAATTTAATAATAAACAACGATAATCTTGTAAATAATTCCATAACGAACGACGATCAATTAATAGAAAGACAACATATCGAAGAAAAAGTTAAATCTAATAACATTGATAATGATTTAGAGAAAAATTTACCATTGACCGGTGATCCAGAGATCGACGAAGAGATCATTGCGTTTTATAAAGCTAAACGATCTGGTGGAATTTATTAATACAATAATTTCAATATTTTACAACATATATAATGAATACAATCGAAATATTCATATTATTTTATTAAATCTAACATTAATTATATTGATTAAGAATATATATATATATATATATTTAATATATAATAATAATCGTGTAATATATAAACACGATTGAATCGATATTTATGGTAAAATACATGACAATTTAGACATGTCTAATCTTTCTCCGTGCATTTTAGCTTCTAATATTGTTAATCGATTTTTATCGATTACTGCTAAACAATGTCTCCTCGTCATGTTATTATGCTTTCGTATTTTCAATATTGAAATCTTTTCAGCTTGAATTTTGATAGTATCTCGAAGAACAAAACCTTGAATGCCTGTAATCAAAATGATCTTTCATTTCAATACCATTTGTATCAATGTGAACTCACGTTCATTATTTTTCTATTTGATTTTATTATCAAAAAACGTACCTTTATATTCGTAAACTTTCAAATTTTTATTGTTTTCAATAAAAATGAGTAATACTTCGATAGATCCTTCAAAATGAATGATCGTAAATGAGGATGGATTGTTCGTTGGTATTATTTGTAAAATTTTAGTTTCGTTCAAATCGTTGTCACTGATCTAACAATGCCAAAAAAAAATAATAATAATTATGCATTTTTATTAACGTTAAATATTACTTTTGTTATCTTAACTTACAAATATGTTATCCCTGGTGAAATTTGGATTATAATGCAAAAAGTATTCTTTATCAAAGATTCCTACTTTCATGGATAGAATTTCACTGGATCTCAAACGATTATTTGAAAATGTATAATTTGTAAGTGATTTATCAAGCTCGTAGATCGTATATCGATTACTCAATAATATTCTATCTGTATTGGAAACAAATTTCAAAGGTTGATCTTCGAAATGAGTAACATAATAATTCGGATTTGATATTAACGATTCGTTGTTATATATTTGTTGGATAGTTAGACTTTCCAAACGATCGGTAAACAATAATAAAATTGTATCATTGTTTAATTGTCTCACGTCACGAACATCTTCAAATTCATAAACGTGAACTAGTTTATCATTTTCGAGTTTCCATAAATTTGTCGAATTTCTTCCATACTTTGGTTCTCCCGTAACAAGAAAATACAATGAATCGTTGTGATTCAATGTTATCCAATTTAGGACGTATCCAAAATTAGGAATTCTCGCTATTAATTTAAATATTTTTCCATTATATTGATAAGCATCCAAGTGACAAGACTCGTAACTTATTAAAAGTAAATCGATATTTTGTATTTCGAAATAATGAACGCTTAATATATGTTGTTTTAATTCAATAGTTTCTTGCAAATATTCGAAAGCTTTGAATTTGTAGATTTGTGTTTCTGCATAGTATTGCAGGTTTACTGCATTTCTGCATAAATTAGATAAATTTGTCTGGCAAATAATGAAAAATGAAAATAATAATAATAATTAGTTCTCTTAGAAATGTATTCTTTGTGTAATTCACAATCGATATAATTCATTTATTTTGACGTACCGTTGATTCAATTAAATTTGTTTCCATTGCCATTTGATTTTGTTTCAACAAATTGGCTAACTCGGTCGAGTTAAAACCATTTAAGAGACCACCGTTTGTAACGATGCTATGTTTTAAATAAACGTTTCCATGTATTTTCCATTTTCCAGAGATTAATTGGTCCGATGGATAATTCGTTTTTACTGCTGTTGCTTGCCAACCAATTAATTCTATTTCATTGAAACGACCTAAAACTCTTAATGATCCATTTAGAATTACTTCTTTTTCAAATTCGACATTTCCTAAAAAGAAGAAAAAGATATTTTTTAAAAATATACTGTTATATAAAATCAGATATTGATTTTGTCATAGAATAATAATTCATAAATGTGTACCAATGATAACGTCGTTGGTATTTACGAGTACAATTTGTTTCGGATTCATATGATTTATGAGACGAGGATTAAAATCGTGACGCATGAGAACTTTACCGAGAAATGTTACATTTCCATGAACAATTTGATCACCTATTTTCTATCAAAAATAATACAATTATTCATTTATTTTGATGATAGATTAAAAATTAAGATAAAAAAATGATTTATAAATGAAATAATAATTACCATCAAAGTGTTCGTATAAATTTCGTTCAAATTACGTCCATTTATTTTTCTTCTTATGTCGATATTTTCTACGGTGATGTCAAAAGCTCGAATAAATTCATTCGAAATTATTTGATTCTCAGCTAATACTATTATCGAACTCATATCAATGTTATTCCAATTTTTTATGTTAACATCACCAATGAAATTAATATTCGTGAACGTCGTTGAAGCTAAAAAAACAAAACGATTTTAACAAATGTTTATTTAACCCCTTCAGTAGCAAGCATTTTGAAAAAAAAACGGCCAGAAAAGATCTTTTCTTTCTTCATAAAAGCATAGTTTAGAACATTGTTTTGAGAAAAAAAAATTTTTTTAAATACAGAAATAATCAATATTTTTATGTTAATTTTGAATTTTGTTCCATAAAAAAAGGTTATATTTTATTAATAAATAAATAATTGTTATAGCTTGTAAATGATAAATATCAATAAAACGATTCTTTTTCTTTGCTTTTTCACATTTTTATTTTCAATTTTCTATTATATATGAGTGTAAAAAGTTATAGAAATATAAAATAATACGCCGCTCTCGAGTTAACTCGAGCCTGCGGAAATCGGCCGGTTTTAGGGGGCTTGAGTTAACTCGAGCGTGCTGCTTAAGGGGTTAATTATTAAAAAAAAAAAATAATAAATAAATAAATAAATTATAGTTACCTGGGAAAAAGTATAGTCCATCCAAATAAACAACGACATCCTTCAAGTTATCAAAATCGACATCACCGATCCAATTAACTTCCAAATTTTCAACTACATCCAAATTTTCTTTCAAAATGATATCCTTTTGAAAAACAACGCTAGAATTTATCGTCAAAGGTTTATCGATGAAAATAGCTTTTTCATAAAATCTTCTTAAATTGATATCGTTGATAGATTCGTCGATAATAACATACGATTCGTTTAATTTCAACGATCCTATTAAATGTTTATCTCCCAACAATGTTACGTTATCTTCATTTTTCAACACTATAGATTCAACTAATTTGTTGAAATCTATCCCATCGATTGTACCATTCATTTTAAGATCAATTATTTCTATTGGATTGACAAATCTGACATTTACGTTTAATTCGTAGGTATCGTTGTTTAATTTTTTAAATCTGTTTATTAAATCACGAAAGTATACTTTATTTTTGATCTTTACTTTTGCATCGAAACTTTCAACAACATTTGCAGTACCTGCAATTATAGGATCACGAAACATTACATGATTTATCGAACGAATCTTGAGATGTAAATACAATCTCTATTTATTATTATTATTATTATTATTATTATTATTATTATTATTATTATTATTATTATTATTATTATTATTATTATTATTATTATTATTATTATTATTATTATTATTATTATTATTATTATTATTATTATTATTATTATTATTATTATTATTATTATTATTATTATTATTATTATTATTATTATTATTATTATTATTATTATTATTATTATTATTATTATTATTATTATTATTATTATTATTATTATTATTATTATTATTATTATTATTATTATTATTATTATTATTATTATTATTATTATTATTATTATTATTATTATTATTATTATTATTATTATTATTATTATTATTATTATTATTATTATTATTATTATTATTATTATTATTATTATTATTATTATTATTATTATTATTATTATTATTATTATTATTATTATTATTATTATTATTATTATTATTATTATTATTATTATTATTATTATTATTATTATTATTATTATTATTATTATTATTATTATTATTATTATTATTATTATTATTATTATTATTATTATTATTATTATTATTATTATTATTATTATTATTATTATTATTATTATTATTATTATTATTATTATTATTATTATTATTATTATTATTATTATTATTATTATTATTATTATTATTATTATTATTATTATTATTATTATTATTATTATTATTATTATTATTATTATTATTATTATTATTATTATTATTATTATTATTATTATTATTATTATTATTATTATTATTATTATTATTATTATTATTATTATTATTATTATTATTATTATTATTATTATTATTATTATTATTATTATTATTATTATTATTATTATTATTATTATTATTATTATTATTATTATTATTATTATTATTATTATTATTATTATTATTATTATTATTATTATTATTATTATTATTATTATTATTATTATTATTATTATTATTATTATTATTATTATTATTATTATTATTATTATTATTATTATTATTATTATTATTATTATTATTATTATTATTATTATTATTATTATTATTATTATTATTATTATTATTATTATTATTATTATTATTATTATTATTATTATTATTATTATTATTATTATTATTATTATTATTATTATTATTATTATTATTATTATTATTATTATTATTATTATTATTATTATTATTATTATTATTATTATTATTATTATTATTATTATTATTATTATTATTATTATTATTATTATTATTATTATTATTATTATTATTATTATTATTATTATTATTATTATTATTATTATTATTATTATTATTATTATTATTATTATTATTATTATTATTATTATTATTATTATTATTATTATTATTATTATTATTATTATTATTATTATTATTATTATTATTATTATTATTATTATTATTATTATTATTATTATTATTATTATTATTATTATTATTATTATTATTATTATTATTATTATTATTATTATTATTATTATTATTATTATTATTATTATTATTATTATTATTATTATTATTATTATTATTATTATTATTATTATTATTATTATTATTATTATTATTATTATTATTATTATTATTATTATTATTATTATTATTATTATTATTATTATTATTATTATTATTATTATTATTATTATTATTATTATTATTATTATTATTATTATTATTATTATTATTATTATTATTATTATTATTATTATTATTATTATTAATAAAAATCATCTTTTGATGTCTTACCATTTATCACAACAGGACCAGTTAAATTTTGATTTTTGTACGGATTTAAAATATTTTTAACATCGTGATCATTAAATGATTTTATTTGTAGAAATTTGCAATGAATATTTTCGAATTCTTTCATTTCGTTTATAACAATTTCTTCGTCTGTTTTGAGAACAGCATTTTTCACGAGTTCACTGATATTGAAATTATTTATGAAACCTAATACAGTAAGGTTTTCTACGTAAAGATCATTTTCATAGATCACAGTACCTATAGTTGACGGATCGTACATTTTATCCAATAATATTCCATTTATCGAAGAAGCATCGATCATTCCTTTAACGATGACAGATTCTAATGTAACAATGTTAGGATCAAAAATATTCCTATAAGATCGATACAAGTGATCTATCAGATCGTTCCATTCTTTAATCGACAATCCATTGAAACGTTCGATTTCCAGATTTTCAACTTGCAATTGTTCAAACGAACAATTTACACTTACATTTTGTATAGTCGATTTAGTTATGGCAAATTCCATGAATTCACTCATATTAACATTATTTACGAATATTGGATTGATCTCTTGAACGTTTAATTTGTTAATCGTTAAATCATTAAACGTGACACTTCGAAGAGTTAAATTCATTTGTTGATTGAACGTATCGTTTGTAATATTGTCGTTTAAAATATCGAATGATAGATTATCAACGATCAATGTATTTTCAAAAATGAAACTTTTATTCATACAATGTGAATTTTCTTTCGTTTCTTCTTCAACAATTTTGCTAACTTTGTTTACAAATTCGTGAGTTACTTCATCGAAACTCACGTTATCCGACATTTCTTTCAAATCTGTTACGATTTACATAAATTAATGAATTTATTGTTGTTATTTGTTAATTAAATTCGATTTTAAAACTAATACTCACTCGTAAATGTTTGCTCTGTATCCAAAGTAAGAAATTCTTTGATATCATGTCCATTGATTTTATTAGAAACGATATAAGTGGATGATCCATTGATCTCAACGTTACCTCTAAATTCTTTTTTTCCAAATATCTCGATTCTAGAATCGTTCATCAATAAAACATCCTCAAAGTTTGACCAATTGTTACCATTTATCGAATCCTCCAAATAAACATTACCCAAAACTGTCAAATTGTACAAAATAGCGTTAGAAATTAAACTTTGAGTTTCGTTGATCAATCGTTCCTGTTTTAATTGTGATAAATCAAATCCACTAATGTTACCATCGATCTGTAATAATCATATCAAAAAAATATGAAAACATGTTCGTGACATACGACATATATTTGATAAATCTCATGATTCATAATACCGTGAAAGATCCAAGAACAGTTATGTTACGAAATGTAATATTTTCATTGAAAATATGATCGTGGTCTAGTGTAACGAACTCGTTTATGAGAATATTGTTTATGTTAGAGACATGGGATAAGGTTTGGACAGTCAGTCGATCAAAATTTTTTATTCCAGTAACGTAAACAGGAATGGAACCTTTTTCTAAGACGTAATCGTAAGGATACATTAAATCATTCACGATTTTCGCATTGACTTCTTTAGCTTCAATTTTCTGTAACAAAAGATATTATGAAATTCTTTTATATACATACGCAGATATATAAAATATATATATTATATAAGGAACGTATAATAATATATATATATATATATATATATATATTATAATTTATAATAACATAAAATATATAAATACTATTTCATTTAATATATATTTTATATAATAATTATATTTTATTATTATAATTTTATTTAATTAATTTTATATAATTCTATTTTATGTACCTAACATTTACTGTAACTAACATTAACTATTATACTAATTTACTAATATAAATTAATTAATCTATATTTTTTAATATTAAAATATAATTTAAATTATACTAATTTAAATAATTTATAATTATTTATATTATATTATTTACTAGGGGTGCCCCGCCACGCGTTGCTGTGGCTCACAATCAGTCCGATATATACGTCATTAAGTCAACGAATTACCTTATACCGCTATCTGTTAGAATCATATCGAACTAACAGAGATAATCATGACTCTTTGTTAATAAACAAATAATTCGCGATTAATAAAATAATATTGCGATTATAAATTGAGATATAAACTATCCTATTTTTCAATTTAAATGAAATTGCACACAGTGTGCAAAATTTTATTAAAATCGGTTAAGTAGTTTAGGAGTCCATTGTGGACAAACAACGTGACACGTAATTTATATATATTAAGATATTATATTATTTAACATAAGATATAAAAGATACGTATCTACGTACCCCATTAATCGTTGTTTTATTCGGTATAAAAGCTAATTTATTTTTCCAAACAATATTTTCCCACTTGATATTATTTATCTTGGAAATAGATAAATGTCCATCTATTGTTATGTCATAGATATCATTAGACAAATTCATGTTTGAATAATGTACTTTAGATTCTTCAAAAATAATTTGTTCTAACGGTATACCGTTGATCTTTCGAACAATCGCATTCTTTGTTTCAATATTAGAAAATGATTTTTCCCCGTTTACAACGTCATTGGTATCATTGGTTAAATATTCTTGTAATATTTGTAACATCGGTAGATCATTCAATGTATTCGTTGAAAATTCTTCTACGTAAAGATTACCACGTAGTTTTAAATCTCCAAAAATATTTAAATCCATTACGATCATCGAATCTAAATCGGATCCATACTGTAAATCCAATTTCAAATGATTATATTGTTCTGTTAAATCTCGTAATGATTTTTTGATTAATGTCATATCTGTTATTATATCCTCGCGTGTTAAATTTTTCGTATCTAAATTGATCGTATAAGATACGTCATTTCCCATTCTTAAATTTTTCGTTATTATCTTAGAAGCGTTCAATGATTTGATTTGTGTATAATTCATATGATCTATCAGATCAAATCTTTCATCGATCTCGTCGATTATTTGTTCCTGTTTATTCAATAACTCCTAAAAAAAAAAAAACAGTTCAATTTGAAATATATATATATATATATATATACAAACGAATATAGATAACGAACAATCCAAATATCGTACTTGTAATAATGTTTTTGCCTCAATCATTCCGATAATTTTATCTTCGATAGGACTGGAAAGTTGATTAAGTTTCGTATCGATTTTGACAAATACATTTCCAGATACAAATCCATATCTTGGAATACTGGTTATTTTAGAAAGGTCAAATTTATTGAGTAAAACGTTAGGCAAGGATGTTACTTTGAATCGATGAACACCTTGCCAAGTTAAAGTATAGATCGTTGAATCTAACAATTGTACCAATAACAATGATTCATCTCTGTAAGTTTCAACAGGAATTTCTTCGACCCAAGCAATATCTGGAAATGCTAATTCATTTGATTTCCCTTTTTTATTATCATGTAAAATTTTCAATCGTTATATAAACATAGAGATATTACAGATAGAGTAGACAAACCATAGGCGATTGTGTACATAGAGATATTACAGATAGAGGAAACAAACCATAGGCGGTTGTGTAAGTGGAAATGTCTCTGCATGAATATAGCAGCAAAAAACGAAAAGTTCATGTTGTCTCTCTCTAACTCATGCGGTACACATATATATATGTACCTAGTTAAAGAGAGACAACAGATAAACCTCCCATGTTCTATCTCTTTTTATTTCGCCGACAGGTTTTATGCTGGCTTGTATGCTCTATGTGTAGTATCTCTATGTATATAGATCATCTAGATAAAACTTTCAAATTGTTTACCATTAAAAAAATCTTCGGTCTTGGAATTGTATTGAAATGAATTATCCGCAAAATAAAACAATGCAGATTCTTTTCCAGAAGTAGCCAAATATTGAGCGTGACCACTCTCGAAACAAATGAAATTATTTAAATTGTTAGATTTAATCGTTTGCCATAATTCGAACATACCATTAACGTCATCGTTCTCTTTCTGTTCATAAAGTAAAACTTCATTTTGGCCAAGAAGTGCAAGCATCGTGTGTTCGTATATTTTACATAATTTCATATCGCGAATCGAGTAAGTTTGTATCTCTTGAGTCAACCTTTACAATTATTGATATTAATGTTATTTTTTTGTTTTTTTATATTTTCATTACAATATATTGCATAAAATATTATATTATAATTACCTAAAGTGATAATCCTTTCTGACGAAATCAATATTGAAACTGTAAATATCAATTACTGAGATAATACGTGTCTCATAATCGTTTCTATTAAACAGCAACAATAATTTGTTTTGATCTCGATATTTAACAAATTGTATATCTATAGCTGGCCGTTCTATATTCCATGTCCAAAATAATTCTAATTTTTGATTAGAAATTCGATACCATTGTAAACTCGTCGTGTCATTTTTTTCAACGCACACAACAGCAATGATATCATTTTGTTCGGATAATTTTGTAGTATTTTTAACATCGATCAATGTAAAAGCTAACACACGACCATCTAATTTATATTTGACAAAATTTGATGACGTTGGGATACCATTTATATCAAGGGTATACAAAAATAACGTTCTTTCTCTCGAACTTGCTAAATAATTGTTTCCATTGCTTTCAAATAAAATCCAATTAAATTCGTTATTTGGTAATCTTAAATCCTCTTCTATCGTGATATTCGTTATTACGACTTCTATAAAGAGATTTCATAAAGATTTAAACAAAACATTCATAACAAACAAATTGTTTATTGATATAGATTATATTAACAACACATTCGCGGTCCGGCACATTTTTTCCTTTTTTAATACTGAGTACCGGCAAAAGTAATTAATTATTTAAATTTATATTTAAATAATAAAATATAATAATATATATATAATAAAATATAATTATTTAAATTTATATTTAAATAATAAAATATAATAATATATATATATATATATATAATAAAATATAATTTTATTTAAATATTATATTGAAATAAATAAATATAAATTTAATAAAATATAATTATTTAAATATTATATTGAAATAATTAAATATAGATTTAATACATAAAATTTATATTTATATATTTATATAAATATGTAAATATTAAATATTATATATTTCAATTAATATTATATATTAAAAATTAAATATATATATATATATATATATATTATATATTTATATTATAAAATTTATTTGTATAAAACTTTTAAAATTTAAAATGACGTGAATCACTTCAACGGCACCTAGGAATAGAACTTGAAAAGACGTGAATTCACGTCAGCGGACGCGAATATGTTAATTTTCATTATACGCATATCTAACGATAATAATAATAAATCAAATACATATATATATATATGCAAATTTTTCATTTAGATTTAATTAAAATTTAATTAAGATATTTTTTATTGTAGAAATAAATTACCATCACGATTGCCAGCATTCGTTCCAAATTCATACTCCTGCCAAATTAAGGTATTTATGTCCGTGGAATCTTCTGAACTATGTTGTAAAGATTTTCCAGTGATATTTAACATTTCTTTTTCCTCTTTCAGTATTTCTTCGATACCATTTTGATGACATTTTGTCGTTTCGAAATGAACAATTAGAATAAGACAGATAAGAACTAATAACGACGAACTACGAAACATATTTGCGAATACTGAAATACTTAGATTAAATTTCTTCAAATTACTTTCTACTAAATTTGACTCGATTGACTCATAATATTTATAGATTAGTTAATCTAACATTGTAGTTGGATTAACAAGCAAGTAAATGGTACTTTTATTTATATTCTCATTAATTACTAGGGGTACCCCGCCACGCGTTGCTGTGGCTCACAATAAGTCCGATACACACGTCTTTAAGTCAACGAATTACTTTATACCGCCATCTGTTAGAATCTTATCGAACTAACAGAGATAATCATGACTCTTTGTTAATAAACAAATAATTCGCGATTAATAAAATAATATTGCGATTATAAATTGAGATATAAACTATCCTATTTTTCAATTTAAATGAAATTGCACACAGTGTGCAAAATTTTATTAAAATCGGTTCAGTAGTTTAAGAGTCCATTGCGGACAAACAACGTGACACGTAATTTATATATATTAAGATGAGAAATAATAGAACAAATAATAAAAATTAAATAAGAAGAGTGAACAAAAAAAAACAAAAGGAAAGGTTTTTGATTTTAGGAAATGACGTTTAAAATAGATTGAATACTAAATCGAATTCCCTTTTTTTTTTTTTTTTTTTTTTTAATCAACATCACGTATAATGAATAAAAAAACTTGTCTTATATACAATATTATATAATATATAGATAATTATTAACAATTATGAAGTATAATAAATAGAAAAGGTACTTTCTAAGAAATGTATCATATATAATAACGTTTAAGTTTCACTCGTTTTATATAACGCTCATGAGATTCGCATGATCTCGTTTACGTTGTTCAAGGTACAGTTATTGGTAAAAATCTTGACCTGTCGCCGACCTTTGGTTGAAACCTTAAATTGATCTTTTCGCTACCTTCTTCGCCAACTTCGAGAAACGTGTTCCAATCAACCAAAAAGTATAAACCAGTTTTTCTTCTGGTTGGTAAGACTGGATCTGGTGCTCTTGTACTACCACCGAATGAATTTTCCAAGTCTCTCAGATTAGTATCAGTTGTTGTTGTTGTTGCTGGTGTTGTTGTTTCTGCCATAGTAGTAGTAGCAGTAGAAGTAGTAGTAGTAGTAGTTGGCATCTGCACAGATTCTGTCGTTGCTGTTGTCTCATTTAATTCTGCGGCATCTTTTGCAGAATCTGATAACAGCGTTGTTTCTAAATCATCAAAACAAAAAAATTATTAGTGTTTAATTCCAAATTATTAGGTCGAGTCATAAGAGTAACTTCCGATGCGTCTATGTAAAATCTATTTTTCGTATTTACCTACTATAAGTCAACGAAACAAACGAATTTTTGATATCACTGTATAGATGAGAATTCAGTTAATCTTTTGTCAACTTTTTTATGTAGTCAATGTTACATTTAACAGTTTTCTGAAAAGGATAGTAAAAAGTGCATATTCGACATGTAATGCTTTAGGAATTGAAACAAGGCAATAGAGCACTAAAGTGGCAGTTGAAAAAATATACAGCGTATACGGTGCAGGATTGATAACTGATAAGGTAGTCAGAAATTGGTTTGTAAAATTTCGTTCTGGAAATACGACCTTAAAAGACGAACCGAGTGCAGGACATCTTTCCAACTATGACGAACCTTTTAAAGGTAATATTGGAGCAAAATTCAATAGATACGTCTAACAAATACAAAGAGTGCAAAAAAAAACACAATGAAAAGTGTCGTGCACTTATTAGTAGCAGAAACGCTATTCTTTGTCTCATAAAAACGGAAGTTATTTATGACTCAACTTAATAATTTCATAATGAAAGATGTAATAGATCAATTACCCATTGGAGAGATGGTAGTTGAAGTAATAGCATTTCCATCACTAGTGGAACTTCTATCATCCTCTTTTTGTCTTTTAACTTCATTCTTAAGATCTTCGCTATAAACTCGTATAATTTCATCCAAACTTAATGGATCTGGACCAACTGACAAAGTTTTCGTAGTCTTTAATAAATCATTAGCAACTTTTTGGACGTCCTTGGTATCAGCTTTACCTTCTTGAACCAATTTAAAGGTATCTAAAAGTTCATTGATTTTCGATCGATCATTGTCATTCTTAAAAATCGTTTCGTGAGGTTTAAAAATGTGATAATTGGGTATTGATTTAGTCTCTTCCGAATGATGAATCAAATTTTTCGAATTTCTATGAGAATTTGAGATTAATCCGATATTTTCTAAAACTGTTCTCATATTAACGGGAACAGCTTCGATCACCGATTGAACATTAGTTTTCATAGCTTTTCGTTGTCTGTTAACGCCAAGACCAAATTTCGATAAAAATTCTCTCATTTCTTCGTCTTGAACTGTAGACGTTGGCAATGGTTTAAAATTTCTATACAAATTCGTAGTTGCACGAGTTGTCGTAGTTAAGATGGGTGATTGACGATTCTGAGTACTTTCAATGCCAAATCTTTGAAAGAGGAGTCTTAAGTCGGGTGTTAAATTTTCCATACCTTTGTTCAAATCAAAATGACTTGTTTGAAATGTATTTTGATCAGGTTTGATTAACGGTAAATCTGGTTTGTCCGTTGTTAAAGAAACTATGTTATTTTCATTGCTAAAATTCGATTGATTTGTCAGAAAAACATTGTCAACTTTTGCTTCATTCTCTGGTCGCAATCCAATGGAAGCTAACAAATCCATGACTCGTAATTTCGTCGTTGGTTCGGTCCAAATTTTTTCAGTAGTCGATGTAACATCACGAAATCCACCAGAATTTAAAGCCAACGTTGTGTTGTATTTAGTCGAAGTTTGCGATGTCAACGTGAGCGGTGTTACAAAAATTGTTGAAGATTCGTCCTCCTGTTGTTGTTCAATATCAAACTCTTCGTTGTTATCATTGGGAATGTTTTGGGGTGGTGGTGCATGATAATGCCATTGATTTGAATAAATAATATCTTGTTTCGGACCCAAATCAATCGTTAATTCTTCCGAACCGGATGTTTCTTTATCGTTCTTCGTATCGAGAACTACATTGATGTCTTCAACTTGATCGTTGTTGTTAATCGTTTTTCTAGTGGTAGGAAAAAATATTGAATGATCATCTATCCTTGTTGTTTCTCGAGTAGGATAATGATGATTAGTTTGTTGTAAACTATCCAAATTAAAACTAAATCTCATTGGTGCTGAACCAGGTGTTAAAGTTTCTTTCAATGATTCTGTAGATCTAACATCCGAATAAGTTTCACGATGATTTTTATATTTATTTTTATCTAATATATTATCAATAGATTCCGATGATTCACTGTTACTTTCTTTCGATCGATCGTTTAAAACCATTTCTAAACGTTCGTCACTAGACGAATCCGATAACATTTGAACTATCGGTGGTTTCGTGTACAAATCTTTTAAATTTTCCAATGATTCTCTCGCTTTGTACGGTAATACAACCATTAAAGCTCTTTGATACATTTTTCGTGCTTTCTCGATTTCATCTTTATTTTCATAAGCTTCCGAATCCTTCGAAGTGATGTTATACAAAATATCAACTATGTCGTTTCGTGATAATCGAGGTAAATTTGGATTTTCATTGATCAATCTTTCAACTTGATCGATCGTTCGATTTATCGAATCTTCTACTTCGAATATCGTTGGTAATTCCTTCGATTCGACATGATTTAAACCGAATATTAAAACGATGTAGAAGATTAACATCTGAAAATTTAAATCTTCAATTAATCCTGTCGTTTAATCGACTATATCCAAGAGGATTTATTCGAATGATTTTTATTCTTTAGAAATGACGAAATTGCACTATTGGCATTGAAATAAATAATTGCTAAATCAATTATTATTATCATTATAGTTACGTAATATTAAACATATTAACTCTCGCAAAAATATCCTTGGAAATGAACTAACTTCGATCGAGAAAGTACTGTTAGTCGATCCAACGTACGCACCATTTGATCCTTGCACCGACATAGTTAATTATACATGCAAGTCAACGATTTCTAATGTTTTTCTTACTTTTGTACTAGATTATCGGTCCATGACACATATTTTTTTGTTATAACATATGCATAATTTATTAAAAAAAAAAAAAAAACAAACAAACATTTGACGAGATCTATAAGTAGTAGAGAGAAAAAAATATCTACGTTGAATTTAAATGAAGATTCTTCAAAATGAAAGCGAACCTTGCGAATTAGAATATCAAATATGATATAAAAATAAAATCTATTTGTAATAGAAAAAGTATAATTAGATTGGAACAGGTCTGAGAGTTTGTTGTTTCATTGTCGGATGAAAAATTGAGGATTTTTTCCAAAAGGATGATCGATAAACAAAATAATAATAAGAAAGAATAAAACTTACCATTGCTAAGAAGCGATCGTCCGAAGAAGCAATCGTAAACTGACCGTAATACTTAAGAACCTACTTTCTTAAAGAACTCTCTCTCTCTCTCTTGTAACTTACGTTAGCCACTTAATTTTCTGTTCTGTCGTCCTATCGGTGCACTCACGCACGTTCGACTGTGTCGTTCGAGCTTCTCCATTCCATCATCTACCTTGCTATCCGTAATCTTCTTTCTTCTTCCCTCCATTGATTTAAAGGCGAACGAATTCTTTGAATTATTTTCATCTCGAAAGTGAAATCTCTTTCGAAAGGGATATCCACTTTCTTTAAACGTTTTTCTACGTTTTCACATTATTCCTCTTAAGGTAATATATTCATTTAAAAGAAGCTTCTTCCTTTCTTCTAATACTTTCGATTATCTTATTTATTCATACTTGTATGATTTTATATCATTTGATTGTTTATAAATAATTTATTTGAATGAAAACACAAAAAAGAATTATAATCTGTATTATCCATTACTGATAACTTTTGAAATATATCTACTGTCGGTAATATAGATTGTCGGTAAGTCAGAATCGAAAAAAAATCAATTGAAAACAAGAATCTATCGAATTAACTAATTTCTTGTTTTTTTTTCCCCCTTCAAATTTTACTATTTATATAGTAATTTATTAATATAATCAATGACAAATAAATAAATTCCAATTTTCAATATATAAATCGTGATACATATTTATGTTACATATAAAATACAAAATGCTTTTAATGATAATGATTTTTACAAAAAAGAGAGAAGAAAAAAATATTGAAAGAGAGCAAATTTTGAATCGCGATAAGAGAAAATGTTTCATATTAGTACCTATAATATAGCGATTTAATGGTGCTAAAAGTGGGGAGTCACTCTCACCGTTAGGATTGCGTCCCGACTTGCCTTTTCGATTCACCAGACGTCAGTTTACTTTTTTCAACGCGAGTTTGTCGAACTTTCGAACTTTCCCACTTTCCCAACGTTAAACAATTTTCAAATTATTTTTCTTTTTTTTTCTATAACAATAATATATATTTCTATCGAATAATTGAATAATTCAATTGTGATTTATATAAATTTATATAAAAAAAAAAATGGAATTGTCGGAGAAATTTCATCGTTTGAACGTTAGTTGTACTCCAGATTATATGCCTACTGCCATCGAGAATATAGAAAGTAAGTTTGTTTTCTATTTTTTTTTTCAATTACTTTTGTTCTCCGTGTTTCCTGGAATAAAATTCAAACGCGATAGAATTTAATTAGATATTTTTCACATTTTATCGGTATCTTATGTCACAACAAGTAGGTGACAATCCTTTATTTGCATTCCAAATGTTTCGCTTGACTTTCCCTTTAGAAAAAAGAAAAAAAGAAAAAAAAGATGATATCAATGAATTAAACATTGAAATTATGTTATCAACATTTTCAATTATGACTTTTATTTTTATATTTATCATGTCACCTGTTTTGTACTATTAAATGGTCGCGCAATGGTTGTCTGACTAAATTTTTTTTTTTGTTTTTTTTTTTTGTAATTAATTCTCAACTTTTTTCTAGACCTACTTTTTCTTTTTTTTTATTCTTTACAAAATTCTAATTAAATGCGTAGTAAAATATATGTAAATTTATGGGTTATGCATTTCGTCAAATAATATCGATCGAAAATGTAAATATTTGAAGAAAAAAAAACTATGTTCTGTGAATTACGTTTCGTTAGTCGAGATCTTTTAATTTACAAATTCAATTTCTAATTTTTACACATTAACTATTTGTCTCGTTTAAATTCATGTATTACCTGGATGAAGTATATCATTTTTTTTTATATTCTATTATATTTAAACAGGTCAAAATTGTTATTATTTCTTCAACTCAAGGAATACGAGTGATACACGCACGAGTGAAAGTTTTGTTCTTCGAGATTATGTTTAAATTTACACTTTGTATAAATACATGGTATATATATATATATATACAATATATAACAATTTGTAATATATATGTAATAATATTATAATATATATATAACAATTCTGACCTGCATAAATATTATTATTAACCTGTATATTTAATAAAAGAAAAAAACATGTTTTCAGAAGGATATAAAATTATTAGAAGCGTTTATATAAATCGCACGTCATACGATATTACAACACACATTAGATACGAATCTTTTACCAATTTTTATTCATTACTAATTAATATTTATTCTTCGAATAAATCGTGACTTTGCTTTTCAACATTTATTCTATTTTTCCTTTTTTGTTTATTCGTTCTAACTATTGTTTTGTTCTATTTCTTTTTTTTTTTTACATTTGTTTATTCTTTCATTCTCAAAAATTCTAATGAAATATATCAATTGTTCATAATTTATTTTTGTCCAAATAAAAAAAAAACAACAATCTATAATGTAAAATATACATCGTAATATTTTAATTGGAAACTTTTATGCGATCATAACATATCTTATCAACAATTCATTTGAAATCTTATCATCTGAGAAGAAATCTTATCATATTTTTTGATTACATATAGAAAATAATTTCCGTTTACGTAATGGGTAGATTTTTGTGCATGTGTGTACGTGGGTGTTAACCTATATATATATGAGTGTTTTGAAAATTCGATAATCATTAAAAGACATGTTTAAATAACTCATAATCTTCGATATATTTTGAATGGCGTAATAATCATTCACTATCTTTTATTTGTTGTTTCAGGCTTGGGTACATTTGGAATTGTTTTGATATCCGTTGGTGCGGCATTTACTATGATGACATTATATTTTGCCATAGACGCTATTCATAATGTTTTTTCACAAAAAGAAACGGGTCTTTACAAATCTAACGTCGTTAGTATTTTCTCGGTTTATCCAATAGCAAGTGTTTGTAGTTTGATGATAATAGCGATACCAAGGTAATTAAAAATTATTCCTCCTAATTAAATCATCAATTTTACCTATACATCGTACGTATATATACATTTGGGTGGGTCAACAAAATCAATTATTTTTTTTTTACAAGTGCCACAGAAAAATGGGTTGCTAGACACCTTAAAAAAAATTCTCACCAAATATAAGCTTTTAATTTTAATAGGAAGATCCTCCGCATTGCAGTTTTTTATTTTTTTCTCAGTCCAATAGAATCAAATTCATACCCCATCATTAATTGATTGTACAGAAAAATGTTATGGAAGAATTTTGTATAGGAAATTTAATGCTCTACAAAAAAGGTATCTTATATTTTTTCCGTAAACATCACCATTTGAATGATATTGAAGATTTAAATTTGATTATTTTAAAACAAATTTCATTTTTGTTTATGAATTTTATAACTCGACAATAAATGACTATTATAAAATACGCAATGCAAATTTTTGTAGGAAATTAACTGCTCTATAAAAATGGTGTTTTATGTTTTAGCGATAAAATTAAGCGTTCAAAAGATATTCATCATCAAACTTTCATGTGTACTGATTTCTGTCTCTGAATATCAATATATATATATATATATATAATTAAATAAAATATATAATTAAATAAATATATATATATTTTAAGTTAACAATTATAAAAAATATCTTATGTTTTTATTACGATAATGGCATTTTATTATCATTTAGTTTAAATATACATCAAATGGTTATAGAAAATGATGATAGATAAACTATTCCATTTGTATAATTAAATAGGGAATTAGAAATGTCATGTTTTTATTACGATAATGGCATTTAATTTTCATTTAGTTTAAATATACATCAAATAGTTGTAGAAAATGATGAAAGATAAACTATTCCATTTGTAGAATTAAATAGGTAATTAGAAATGTCAACACTTTGAACGTACGTATATTAAGGTATAAGCCCATTGTGTGACACCCAAAATTTTAACGTTTTTTCATGAATTTTTTTTATATATGAAAATAAAATGCAATTGTTTTGAAATTTAAATATGTTTTTATTACTGTCTTAAAGTGTACAGAAAAATTTTTGTTGACTTCATTTTACATAAATTTGTTTCTGATTTTCTAAGTCAAAGTGAAGTCCTCGAAAAAAGAGTAGGTTGTCTTGGGAAAGCACACAGCCTTCCGTAGTCATTTGAAACTAAAAATTCAAACGGATTATTATTCTGTAGACTTGTCGCTAATGACTGAACCTCTAATATGCAAACATTTTTTTAAAATAACAAAATGGCGGACTTGCAAAAAAAAAATTTCAAAATCGCACTTTTTTTTAATTGTTTAAAAAAATTGATTTATTATTAAAAAATTTAATTTTTTTCGGTACTTAGGTAATTATATTAAGAATAACAGATTAAAATTTTAGCCAAATCGGTTGAATAGTTTTTAGTCAGTGCTTCCCCGAAATTTTGAAATCGTGGTTTCGAGAAAAACGCGGTTTAAAGTTTTGACAACAGATATGTTGTTACTACGGCGTGCGCTCTCTTCTTTTTGCTATAACTTTTTAAATACTTTGAATTGTAAACTAAAATTTTTAGAGCATATTTTCAAGATGTTTCTTTTTCAAAAAATGTAGCTAAAAAAATTTCGATTTTTTTGACCCCCACACACTATTACCTTAAATGAACTTTTAATTCAGTGGCATTTTATTTTTACACATATAAGAAAAATTTGGTTCAAATGAAAAATTATGGAAATATTCGAGAGAATAAAAATGTCAAGGATGAAATAAATTAAAATGAAAGAAAGAGAAAGAGAAAGAGAAAGAGAAAGAGAGAAAGTTGGATTATCTAAATGAAAGATCCCTGTTATTCGAAAGTACATTTTTACGATGACAGTCGCCTAAAAAAAAAATCTTTCCGGTTGATCTTTTATATTTTTTTTTGTTCTCTGAAACGAAACGTGGGAGGGCAGGTGGTAGGGAAAGAGGGATGACGTTGGGATGATGGCGGGAAATTTGTCACGTAAATAAGATTCATGAATACTCCGTTAGAGACGCGGCTCGTTTTCTTGTTCATTTTATTTATCTATTTCAGGACGCAACTATTATCGGAGGCGCTCATTCAAATTGTCCTGACTATATCGCTTTATCGTTTGTTTCTTCTCCTTACCGACGTTGGCCGTCGAAAAAATGATAAAACGGCTCCATTATTGCTAAGAACTGGCCCTTGTTGCTGTTGGCCATGTTTGCCCTTTCCTAAACTCGATATGAACGATTCTCGTCTGGCCGTCATTCGATTGATCGTTCTACAACTTCCTATCGTACAGGTATCCTCTAAAGTGTATTCATTATTTTCACTATTATTTTATTTAATTATTATAGAAATATTTTTCTTCCTTTAGGGATTATTGTTCTTCATAATGTTAGTTGTAGCCTTGGATGAACAAAAAATAGAACCAAGTTATCTTATCTGGTTTCAACCATTCACATTAATTAGTATATTAATTGGTATATATGGTTTAACGATCACCAACAAAAGTCTCAATGTCGTTGCTCCAGGTAAATTAGATTTTTTATTCTCTTACTTGTGTAAGTAAATGGTTTTATTCTTTTTGTTTGTTTGTTTGTTTGTTTGCCAACAGAAGCCAAACTGAGATTGAAAACTTTGGTAACCCAACTGGCTTTGGTCTTTTCCAAGCTTCAAGCTATTATTATAAAACTTCTCGTTTATACTGGCATTTTTCCTTGCAGTCCACCATTACCACCAAGAGTTTTTGCCAATGGTAAATGTATATTGAAATATCTTTCTATCCAGGAAATTAAAGAAAAATGAACAAATTAAAGGGATATTCTGGTCTAGAAATTTGAAAAAATCGATTTTTTTTATATTTTCAAAGCTTAACCTTTTAAGGATATGTTCTTAAAAGGATTTTTCAAAATTCAATTTATTTTCAGAGATATAGCTATTTTAGTGACGCGGCATCTTATATCCTACCCTTATTACGCGAAACTTTGAACGCGTTTTTCTCGAAACTGTTTTTTTTTCACAATTGTCAAGATATCTCAAGTTCTACTAAAACCGATTTGCTTGAAATTTGGTGAGAGTCTTCTCTATGCATTACTCTATCGTGCAAACTAAAATCTTACTACATTTTCAATTTTTACTATTTTTAAAAAATTCGGAAAAGTAAAAATAGTGGTAAAAATAATATATCTTTTTTTCAAACAGCTGCAATTTAGCGAAAAAAAAAAAAACTTTTTTCAATTCTTTTAGTTCGAACGCGATTGCGGCATTATTCTAAATTAATAATCCGTTTTAATTTTTTTATTTCATATTACCAGAAGAGCTGCAATCTTGGCATTTGTCGCGCGCCGTTTTTTTTTTGGGACCCCCCACTTCATCAGCCTATATTTTTTTCAATTTTGAATTTTTTCACTATTTTTCTTTTTTTTCCATGTATTCTCGAAATATTAATGAATATCTTTTAACATTATAGATAGTGAACAAATTATTCATCTTTTTGTTATTACACTTGAAAAAGTACCTAAAATTCATGCCTCTATACCAGAATACCCCTTTAAATAATCACGTAAACTTTAATTGGATGACATCGTTGCTCAACAATACTATATATATATACGTAGGTTGGAACTTAAATAGTGGCAATTATATATTCACAACCGATACAAAAGAGTTACATGTTTGCACCTGTTACTGTCCTTCAAAGTAGTCACCAGCGTTGTGTAGAACCCGTTAGCAGAGCCTGTTCTGTTGATGGTGCGCATGGAGCGGTCTACTGCCTGTCGAATCTCTGAAACAGTTCTGAAGCGAATGCCACGATGGGTTTCGCATAAATTGACGGAAATGCAGAAATGGATGAGTTACGACGCTGCTTAGACGCACTTGGAGCGCTATGAACGCGAAGGAGAGGCTTCTTTCTTACGCCGTATCGTAACACTGGATGAGACATGGCAGTAGATCGCTCCATTCGCACCATTAACAGAATAGGCTCTGCTTACGGTATACTACGCCTTCCAAATCGCTGGCAACGGGTTCCACACAACGCTGATGACTACTTTGAAAGACAGTAACAGGTGCAAACATGTAACTCTTTTGTATCGGTTATGAATAAATAATTGCCACTATTTAAGTTCCAACCTACGTATATGTGCCTATAATTATGAAAGTGGTCTAAGTTATGTATGTATCTCTTGTTTCAAGATATTTCAAGATTTATATTTGAACACTCTATTTGAATTCTATATAATATTGAAATAACAAACATTATCTAACGATTCATTTTTGACAATATTGTCAAAATTACATTGAATTTATTTAGTTTAAAATAATGTGGTGTGTAATAAATGATAAACTCAATATTTTTTTAATTTTGACTTACATTAGACCACTTTCATAATTATAGGCACATATATTTTTTTGTAGCTTGTTTCGTTACTCTTTCTCTGAATTTTTCTACTTTCAGTAACACAAAGTGGTCTGTTGATAATCGAGATGTTGCTGCTTTGTATAGCGGCGAGGCACCTTTATTATGTTGACCTGGAAAAAGAAGAAGATTCATCGTTAAAAGATCGGTCAAATGACAAGCCTCACGGTCTGACGAATAAAAACGACCTACCTGAACAACTTTCCAACAAAATCGCTGTAGTGACTATCTCTTGAACAATCAGAATTGTCGTTCTGTTATTTGTTTCAAGATTTACAAAGATAGAGAATAGAGAGAAAGAGAGAGAGAGAGAGAGAGAGAGAGAGAAAGACGGACTATTTGTTAATAATTTTGGGCCTGAACGGAATTAGTGCAATATTTTAATCAAAGCTTACGAAAGAAAGTCTTCTCTTAAATATTTTTAAGTATGTATTTATATGTGAATCAATTTTTGTCAAAATATCTTAAAAAGTTGATCGTTGATAGTGAGAACTAGAACTACTACGTTTCTATTTTATATGATATCCTTTTACATATATATATATATATATTTTTTTTTTTTTACAATAGTGATAAATAAAAAAAAAAAGAAGAAATTGGAATATCGAACGATTCACAAAACGAAGAAACGAATTTCGAAATTAGAATAGAATTTGACTTTCTCCAGTATGAAAAATAAGAAAATAAATAGCGATATGTGGGAGGTATTTAAAGTAAGTACTTAAGTCTATATAACTTTGGATTATCAGTCGAAGAAGTTTCATGATTTCGTGTCCTTGAAAGAAAAAAAAGTTTTAACTCAAGAGTCAAGAGAGAGAAAGAAGTGGCATATAAGATAAACGTAGAATTTTTGATAAGCCAGAAGCCACTTCTTTACTCGTTATCTCTGATGTTTTACATTTGAGTTCAAAAATTAGATTTATTTTATTACCGAGGAAAGTTTATAAAACAAAGAGTAATAATGTTCATTCTTGGATACTTGAAATCTTTATAACCTTAGATAAAAGTGCACGTATAATTGTGTGTATATATTATATGATGATGCAAATAATTGCATAGCATAAAATACAAATTGAATAAAAAAAAGAAAAAAGAAATACAAATAAAATTCATTTTCATCGAAAATTCGACGATTACTTTTGCTCGGATGGAAGGATAGGACACGGTAAACGTTTATCGCTAAGCATCTTATGTTAGAAGAGAGAGAGAGAGAGAGAGAAAGAGAAAAGGGAGGTAAGGGCAGAGGACGTTACACGGCGGTCCTCGAGTATACCTTGTACCCCCTCATTTTTCGAACGATTTGAAAGGACCACTACCTACCTACCTACCTACCTACCTTCCTATCTACCTTCCTACCTACCTGCACAGTCTGACCCACGAAAACTACAAAACGCGTTCTCCTCGTCTTCTTCTTTTTCTTTTTTTTCATCGTTCTTTCAGCATCCTACTCTTCGTCTTTTTTTCCTTGTCTTTTTTCGGTTCCATGATCACGATCGAGCTTTAGAGAGGCATAATAGATTTAACAGTTTCCTTCCTAAGGATATCAGCTTATATAGGGGTAAAGAAATTTCTTCTACTCTCAGTTCATTTCACCTTCTATCTACGACCTAATTCCAAGTACAACGATTCCGAACAACTCTTCATTTTTCTTTGAAAATTTATCGTATTCCGCCGAGGGCGGAATTTTTTTTCGAAAGATTTTACGACAAGAAGGAGATAAAAATAGGGGGCAATTTGAGTACCGAGAACAACACCATAGTGGAACTTGGAAATAACCGATTGATAATTCAACGTGGGACTAATTAAGGTAGTAAGGGTCAAATTACGTTGTGATCCCTCTCTACCGATCTCCGAGACTAAATAACCTTGAAGGACCGAGACAGCTCGAAGCAGCTCTTCGTCCTTTTTTCTTTTTTTGCGAAGGCGGAGCAGAAAATAACTGACAAAGGTATTTTGCTAGCTAATGAGCCGGCGAATCTGTCGTGGTTTTAACGTAATCATTTTTCTGATGTATATATAGTAAGCATTTATTATAATTTTGTATAAATTTAATTGCAAATGATATTTCAAATAATTCTTCCCCATTTCTAATTGATTTTCTTAATTGTTAGAGAGAATAAGAAAGAAAGAAAGAGAAAGAAGTTTTATAAAATTTTTCAAGAGTAACTCTCGAGATATCTAAACTACTCTTAACCTTATCCTAAAGTGCCACTTCGGAGGTACTCTCCGGCTGCTGTGTCGGATTTCTGTAGGACTTATGGAAAAAAAAAATAAGAGAGATGCGTAGCCCATGTGGTACACGCGCGAGAAATCGGAAAACGTTTCCCGTGACCATCGACATATGGCACGCGGCTAGAACTTATAATATAATTTCGTCTATAGGAATAATACTTTGGATAATAAATTTTCCATTATATTTTTGAAAATGTTGTGTTTTTTTTGCAGCTTTCTTATACCTTTAAAGAGACTTTTTTTTTATCTTTCAACGATATAATTATACTCGTTTTAGTTATGAGCAATTTCGTATAAAGAATAATAATGGACATTCGTGCAAGGGGTACCTTGGGTCATTAGCTTTTGTCGATGGACGTATTACTAAGAAACTCGTGCATAAAATTATTAACGAAAATTTGAAAACGTTACGTGTATATAACCATATCGCGTGCATATAGTTTAACTTGAAAAGAAAAAAAAGAAAAAATAACAAACAGGATAATATTGAAAGAAAAATTGAAGAAATTCTAAGGAATTTTTATTCACGTAATAAATAATTCTCTATCCTAGAAATCCATAAGATACTATAGAAAAAGAAAATATCACAAAATTCGCATAAATTGCTTCGAGGCGACCATTATATTTCGCTTTACAACATTCATAATACGTAAATAACAACGTTGGAGTATCTTGTGGGGGCGTCTTGATTCCCCCTCGAGCATTTAGCATATTTTATAAAAAGGGGATAGGATAAAAAGAAACTAAATAGAAATTAAAAAAGAAAATAAAAAAAAAACAGTGAAAGAGAGAAAGAGAAAGAGAGAGAGAGAGAGAGAGAAGGAGAATGGATGATCTCGCTGTCGAATTAAAAATCGAATATTATGAAATTAGCTTTTGAGAAAGAAAAAATGACGATGATAAAAAAAAGAAGAAAATGAAGATGAAGATGAAAAAGAAGAAGAAGATGAAAAAGAAGAAGAAGAAAAGCTGGACCATTGAGCAATTTTGGGGCAATTTTGTGGCCGACCGCCTTTCCTCCTTCGAGGCACACCGAAGGGAAAGGAAATAATGATCAACGCCGTCGGCAACCATATGGTCGTGCGCAACGAAATGCTCCAAGCATTGACGAACTCCAGATACTCCAGAGTAAACCTTTTCCGGATGGGATGATCGGTCCATACGATCTACGAAAAACAAAACTATAAATATTTTTCTTCTATTCGATATTTAAACATTTACAAACAAAGCTTGAAAAGTGAACTTACCACAAAATAATTAAATGAAATAACAATTAACAAAAAAGGATCTTTTTTTCCTTTGGACACACAACTTATTTTTCAGATTCTGAAATCTTGTTAAGAGGAGTTGGTAGAATTTAAGAAACGTCACCCCTCTGTACTTTCGTTTGATAATAAATCCTACTTTTGGAGAATTTGTCACGTTAGAAGACGCGTAAAAAGAATCTTATGTTAGATGTTCAATAGGTGAGTTCAATTTGGAGATCTTTTTGGTTACCACCTGTCCCCCCTCGAAGGAATCGTTTAGTGACAAATTTTCTTTTCCAACAATTTTTCTAAAGAGATAGAAAGAGAGACGAGATTTAATGGTAAGAATGAAAATTTGTCTCCGTGGTACATTTGACGCGGAGTGTGAAGAGAAAAAAAAAGCCAACCCCAAAAAAAAATATAACCAAAGGGAAGAAAAAAAGATAGAGCTATTTTAAAATGGGAGAGAAGAATTTTATGCTTTGTTAGATACTTTGAAGAAACGAAAGCTAAACGGGGGACCCTTCGTGGAAGATTTGGACGGTGGTGCTAAGCAAATTATTATTTTCCTAGGATAATCCATTATCAATTTCGTGCTAACTTTCATTTCAATTCTTCTTTTTTTTCTGCAACTTCTACTTTCTTCGCTTAAAATTGATCGTTTTGGTTTTATCCAATTATTCTTATTTTTAACTTATAAATTTCATTTTTGCAACGTGATATTCGCAAATGCGTTTTCCATTTTTTTTTTCATGTTTGTCGGTATCCCCTTTTTCTTACGATATATTTTTGTCGTGCAATTAATCTTATCGAAAAAACATCTTAAGCTAATAATCATTCTTTTGTTTGTTGGATCTTTGTGAAGAATTCCGACTCGTTGGACGAGAGACAAAAAATATTGTTGTTACTTTTATCCGTAACACAGAGTATCCAGTTTCATACGAGGAATAGTCGTACGTGAACGGAGCAACAAAGGAGAGAGAAGAAGATAATTCGGAAGAAAACGCGGTCAGAATTTCAAATGTTCAGATTTTTTCCTATGATACAACGAGAAAGAAAAAGAGAAAGAAATTAGAGTGGGAGATGGACGGGATCTTACATTAGGGAAAACCGAGAACACGTAATCCTTCGCGACGTGGATTACGATCGATAAACAAGAACTCCAAAAAGAATGAGACGAACTTTATGTATACAGAGACGAATCGTGCAAGATATCTTACAAGATAATAGGGACGCCAGTGGAAAGGAAAAAAAAGAAACAGAGGAATGCGTTTCGGATTATGGATCCTACGAAAATATCTCACACCTCTCGTTTCTGTAACGAAAATCCCTTCGAGGAAGATTTTGACGGATTTTACAAAATTCTAAGCCCCTACGTACACGTTCTCGCATTCTTTTTAAACAAATTGTTATTATTATTATTAATTGGCATTAGGAACTCGAAAGTTTATTGACGCAAATATTAAATCCCGCCATTGGTTCGGTCCCTGAGCGCAACCCCTCCATTCGCGGTCTTCGGTATCCTATTTCTATAAGATAAACAAATTGTATAGAATAATTATTATATCATATTTGCAATAAAAATTGCAAATATTTCATCTTGTCTCCATCCAAACAAAATTATGTAAAAAATATTGCGATCAAAAGTACAGTGAATTTCCTTTTCTTTCAAATAGATAATTCTAAACATCTAATAGGAATAAATAGATAGAAAAAAAAGAAAAGATATTA
Source organism: Polistes dominula (assembly GCF_049000335.1). Taxonomy (NCBI): domain Eukaryota; kingdom Metazoa; phylum Arthropoda; class Insecta; order Hymenoptera; family Vespidae; genus Polistes; species Polistes dominula. Next base: position 9,701,070 of record NW_028300951.1, read on the forward strand.
TATAGAAATATAAACGTGAAACATCTAAACATCAATGCGAAGCGAAGAGACCAGGTGTGAGAAAAACTTCTGGCACAATAAAATGTCATTCTCCATAGAAGTTTGTAGATGAACAAACTGAGCGCCACCCCTAAACGTAGCCTAGATGAATGGATCCCCATTTGGTAGGCCTTTTTCTATTGCCACCGGGCATAAACCGGGCCGTTTCAAAGTCTTCTCATACAGGGATGAAACTCGGCTCGTTTAACGTCACATATATTTCACCCCACAATCAGGCAACGAGACAAATACCCTTATTTGTACACATCCTGTGCATTGTGACGTAGAACGTAGAGCACCCAGAGAATTCGACTTCCGGTTGAATATGTATTTCCATCCTTTTCTTTTTTTTTCTCTCCTATACTTTAGAAAGCTTTATTTTCGAAAAACTGGGTGGAGCTGAGTAACCCCAAACCATTTCGATCGTTCGCTGAAATTGCGCGATCATTCGATCTTTTACGTATTTCTTGTTTACAATTTTTCCAAAACGCCGGATGTTAAGTAAAATACATAAAAAGGTTTTGGATGTTAAATTTACTTATTGGACATTTAAAAGACGAGGAAATATCATTTTTCCATCTTAAAAAGAAATAAATGAGACAAACCAGCCTGTATTTTAACTGGAATCAAATTCTAATAGTTTTCTCTTATAGGTTAGTTTCTAAACTCTCTTAGTATGTTGAAAACAAGATCCGTAAAAGATAACGATCCTTTTTAGCATTTCAGAGCCCTTTGTCTCTTTCTCTCTCTCTTACACACACACACACACACACACACACACACACACACACACACACACACACACACACACACACACAACACACATTTTAAGGCTTGCTTTAGAATGTATTATTATTTATATATGCGGTAGACATGATTCGACGATTCAGCAGGATGACTTTTGTATTTAGTATTTTGTGTCATAACGAGGGTGGATTTCTTAGTTAACAAGAAACATTCTTTTTGTTGTTGAAATGAGAAAGTTTAAAAAAGAGAAAGAAATTAGTGGTCCATCGCTAGGCAAGAATTCTCTGTAATAGTTTTATTCCAATTGTAAAAGGGGAAAAACGATGTAGCCTTAGGGAGGAGAGCATTGGAATAGGTACGTAGAGATTGTACAGTACGGTCAACCATATGCCGAGGGACGAGCACGGTTTAGAAATAATTATAAGGGATGGTATAGAAGACTGAGAAGGGTGGGAGAGTAAAACCCATAGAAGTGGGGAGACCGTAACCTATATAAGGAAGCTTCCAACGATGGAGGGGACGCAGTAGGAAAGAATTTTTCAAGAGTATCGTTTCTATTCCTATTCAAAGAAGTGAAGAAGTTTCTTTTTTCTTTTTCCCTATCAGTTTACGAATTTTTCTTAGAAATATATATTTAGTGAGAGATATATTAAATCTAACACGACGACATGGAAAACCTTTCGTGGTTGCTGATTATTTTTAGTTTGTACGGATGTCTCGCCGATTGTATTGACCTTGGACCATTTATTAGGATTGGACAGTGTAGATCAAAGTGTCTTTTGCAATATAGCTTGGATGGAACGTGTGATTTTACCTCCGATCAGCCAAAAATTATGTGCCAACAGGTAATTAAGATATCATTTACATTTTGTTTTCTTTTTATTCGTTCAATTTGTCGAATAAAATGAAAAGTATTTTTCGTTAAAATGAGAACTATATTTTTAACAATGAAAGAAAACAAAAGATACTTTCTAAAATATACATTGATATTATATATAGAAATAGAATCTTTCTCTAGTTGAAGATTAAATGAAAAAATAACAAGAGAAGTTATTTTTCGTTCGTGTTTGAAATCGAATAGAGTCCCCTCGAAAGGACGATAAATCTTTTGGCGTTCGGTTTTACGAAGCGCCATGGAAAATCATGGTGATCCCGGGACACCCCCTTATTTTTAGTCAAGACAGTCATCGTTCCCCTATCGATGAACAGATGGAAACTTCGATTAACGAAGGGAGGTTCTCGTACGATAATAGAAAATCTACACTGAAATATATATATATATATATATATATATATATCGATTGATACATTTCAATAAATGTTCATCATAGAATCTTATCACGAATGATTGTAATAAAGTAGACATTTGGTGAGGAATGTTGATGGGGGGTTCATTACTTTTGAAGAAAATCGTATTTTGTGCGTGCTAAGAGCGTGCGACGACAATGACCCCCATTGATATTTATACTAACAGGAAAAGGGAGATAGGTAGAAGAGGGTTCTGGATTACAATAACAATCGTAACGAAGAACATGTCATCGAACTATCCTTAAAACGCCCCCATAACGACGATTATCTCGCCTTCCTTTTTTTTCCTTACATGTATTGTAAATGCATTAAATATAATAAAATGTATATTGTTAATACATTAGTGCATAGAATGCATGTGAACAACAAAATATTAGTACAATAGTAATAATTATAGAAGTATTATAATATTCAATTAAGATATTTCGAATAATGGTAGTAACTCAATTAGATACTATTACAATTTGGATATTCTATGCATTGGTTTTTATTTACCTTAGACATTATTAAACAAGCGAGAAGGTCTAACATATCGTTTTCTCCGAAGAGTTGGAAATGTTTTAGTTAGTAGAAAGGAACGAGAGAGGTTACCCCAATAAATATAAAGACAACAACGACAGTGCCTTTTATGCTGGAACAGGTTGGAGCTAATTCGAGCTACCCTCCTTCTACTCGTCCTCTCCTTTCCTCTCCTCTCCTCTCCTCTCCTCTTCTCTCCTCTCCTCTCCTCGACCCTTTCCACTCCTCAAGAGTAATGCCGCCGATTCAATGGCCTGCCTCCTTCGATGCTTCTTATTTCTTTCTTTCTTTATTCCTTTCTTTCTTTCTTCTCTCTCTCTCTCTCTCTCTCTCTCTCTCTCTCTTGAAGATTCTTCTACCTTCCTCTTTTTTCTTACATTAGCTGTTAGGGCTTTTTACTCGTACACCAGAGCTGATCGTTTCCCTTATTTTTCTCTGTTACAGTGTTGGAACTATTGCGAGGTCGTGGAAAAACAATGGGAGAAAGCTAACCAAACCTTTTGCGCAAGAAATGATCTCTATGAAAATGTATGTGTATAACTTTTTATTATTATTATTATTATTATTATTATTATTACTATTATTATTATTTTCTATCGATCAACTTGGAATTGTTAGGGATGAGACGAGAGCAATGAAATGAAAAAAGAAAAGATATTTCTTATGCTTGTCAAAAATAATCCCATGAGATGTAAAGGGAAAAAGATCACAGTTAGTAGAGCCAATCTCTGTCGATCTTTTGAAAAATAGATTGAGGGCGCCTAGAATCCTTAGAAATATTTTACCCTTCGATTATTACGGATGAATGAACAAATTCGATAGAAAATCATCGTCTTCGTCATACTACGAAAAGAGATATAGATAAAAAAGGGAAAGAGATACACCTTACCTTTACTTTCTAATCTTTTTTCTCTATAAATTATTGTTAGATGATATTTTTCTTAGAAAATGTAATCATTATTCTTTGTTATTATTACAGTGTGAAGTTTGCCAGTTAGCGTGTTCCTTTAAACAATTGAAAACAATTGAAAAATATCTGCCATCGATGTTACCAAAACCAAAAAAGTATCCAGTAACTTTAAACAAATTGGACGTAGCTATAGAAATAAAACAAATAAATAATGAATGGACAGATACGAGTTATCTTTCAGGAGCAATGTTGGGAGCATTCCCAACATTTCCTTTAGACAGTTGGATTATAGTTGTCACGGAACAAGGTATTATTCAATACAGCTGGCAAAAATGGTCACCAACTTTGGAGGACTTGAAGGAAGGAAAATTATACGAGGCTACCATCTCGTGGAAAGATGATGAATCGACTCAATTGACAATACCAATAGATACTCAACAACTGAAATTAAATGACGAAATAAGACAAATGTATCTCGAAAAATATGGTCAAAAAGTTTTAACCGAATTGAGGAGCCAAGTAGCAGATTCGCGAATTACTGATGAAGTATTCAGAAGATTTTTCTTAAAAAAGATTGACGAACGCGACGATAAGGACAAAGCTGACGATGTTAAGTCTTTAAAAAGTGTATGCAACCGAAAGACTCAACAATCATCCTATACAGTATCTTGGGAACCAGAAACTGGTGGTCTTACTGGTAATCAAGTAACAGATTCAAATTCTGCTCAAATATCTCTTTTCCCTGGCACTAAGTATTTAGTTTGGATATCATCTAACGACGGACCTGCTAGTTTGCCCATCGAAGTCGATACCAGGTCAATAGAACAAGTCTTTATCAATATCATGGATAAATATTATTACGAAATTGCCTGTTTCGGTTCTGCCTTCATTTTATCAATTTTACTTCTTATTGTTATCACTGAGATTAAAAGAAGAAACAAAAAAGCTAGTTTAGAAGAAGCTTAAAAACATCACGTCGCGTTTCTCGTACAACTATCGATTGTATAAAAATATCGAACGAATTTAATGTCGTCAACTCTTTCATCACGTACGTCTTATCACTTGACAGATTATACGATAAATGTCAATGAATGTACAAATATCGCTCAGGAGATTTAGAATAGTGAAATGAGATATTTTTTTACTCTACAGATTATAATAATATTAATAGTAATAATAATAATAATAATAATATTAATACGAATTAATCTTATTGGAGCTTGCAACGAACAGACTGTATAAAAGAGTTCCTATGACGTAAACCGAGAGATTTAATATTTCTTGTCGATATGTTAAGCTATGTATTTATTTGTACATAATTAATAAAATAATTGTAAATAATTTAAAATAATAACAAAATAAATATACATAAATATAATATGTATTACATATTTTTGTATAATTATTTATATTTAATAAGAAATTCCTTTCGAGAATCTTCGTGTTGCCGTTAAAACGGTTTTATCCTACGAGGATAAAAAAGTCGAAAAACGATGTACGTTTTCAGGATCGTCTTTAGGGTTCATCGACCTTTCCTAAACGAATAGTAAAAGCCACAAGAGTCGACGTATACGTATAGGAATAAACGAATCCACGCACGTGCACACACACACACACACACACACACACACACACACACACACACACACACACACACACACACACACACACACACACACACACTTACAGGAAAGTATGTCGTGGCCTCGAACAAGGTCCCGTTATTCAAGGCAAGGCCTTGATCGTCTTCATCCTCAGTCTTGACTCGATAGTCGAGTAAAGATGATACTTCTTCTTGCTTGTTTAACCCTTTTCATTGGTCACCATCGTGAACTTGTTCCTATAAACAATGGACTTACCATAGGGGCAACAACTTTCGTTGGACTCGTTACGTCGCCTTTTGGTCTAGCTGCTGGGCCTAGGTACGTTCAAATTTAATTTTTTTTTTTCCTAATCGTTTTCTTTTACCCAAGTGTATTTGTGTATTTGTCAATATTTTCATCAACAAAGATACGTTCCAAAATGGAAGAAACAAGCTTGCGAGATCCCAGCTTCGCAACATCCAAATTCTCATTACGTTTGTGACGAAGCCGGTGAAGTGAAATGTTTGTCAGGTAAATTCATTATTAAATGAAATTTGATCAACATATGTATATCGTGTCGATTACATCGTGATAATCATACATAGGTTGGACCGGTGATCTATGCGACGTACCAATTTGTCGAAAAGGTTGCGATCCCCTTCAAGGTTTCTGTCGACGTCCGGGTGAATGCAGGTGCAAAATCGGATTCTATGGTGAACTATGCGACAAATGCGTGGCTCTACCTGGTTGTCAACATGGGAGGTAAACTCGCGCACGTAGCATACTAATCCGAACTTTCTTCTTCAAAAATATCATTGAACGATCTCGTAACGATACGCGAGCTATATCGATTTCCGGTAACGATCGTGACCATCGATCGAGAAAGTAATTTCTCTTTGTAACGACTATCGATTGTTTTGTTCAGATGTAACGTGAGTTTCGAGTGTGCTTGCGATCCTGGATGGAAAGGATTGTTCTGTTCGGAACCGATTTGTGCTCCTGATTGCCTGTCGAGTCAAGGATATTGCAATAAGCCAGGAGAATGCAGGTATATTATAGATCGTAGATCATTATCTGTCGGTAATGAAGTATCCTACTGTATCGAAAAATCAAGTATTTTTCAACGCTTGCTTTGCCTAACAAAATAGTTTTTCTAAGTTAAATGCATTGAATGCAGATGCCGATTAGGGTGGCAAGGACCGAGATGCAAACAGTGCGCTGTTTTACCAGGATGCGTTCATGGAACTTGTCAAGGACCATTGGAATGTCGATGCGAACCTGGCTGGACTGGGCTATTGTGTCAAACTCGTGAGTGTCTTTTTTCCATCAATCGACGTTTTGTTCATCTTTCTTGTTTGAATTGTTAAAATTAATTTTGCTTTCGCAGCTATTTGCGCCGCAGGATGTAGCAAGGAACATGGTGGATGTCGTCGACCTGATACCTGTAGGTGTCGGGTTGGTTGGACGGGTCAAAATTGTACCGAATGCGTCCCGTATCCAGGATGCGTGAATGGATTCTGTAAAAGGCCTTGGGAATGTAGATGCGATTCTGGTTGGGCTGGAGATCTTTGCAATGAGAAATTAACTTATTGCGAGGATAACTCAGATGTCTGTCGAAATAATGGTACTTGTGTTAGCATGACACCGGAAGACGGCGATTACAGGTAATTCGACATTTAATTTATATCGAAATTACATCGATCATATGTTATAATAGCAATGAAATTCGTAATTATTATTATAGATGCATTTGTCCACTCGGTTATATGGGTCGTCAGTGTCAAATTAAAACAACTGTGCCATCGACCGAGTTGACACCCCCGATGCCAGATCCAGGATCAATCAATTCGCAAGATGTATCGATGAAACCTGAAGCTGTTGGCAGTGAAAAAGCACAAACTACAGAACCATTAGGTCCCATAGTAATAACGGATCCACCATCAACCATCGATCCTTCGGCAACAGCTGGAAAATGGCCAACCGAATCGCCAACCGATTCTCCGTCTACCGAAGATGACGAAGAAAACGAGACTTGAAGCGTCACAAATTTTCTTCTCCTTTTAATTTTATTTATTTATTTATTTATTATTCTTTTATTTTTATGTGTTTGATCATTCATTTTCATGATTACTCGTGCATATGTATTTTTTGTGTGTGGATATTATTTAAATCGAATGTAAATGGTATAAAATGAAAGGTTTAAAACTTTGTATTCGATAAAACTGCGTGGGGGTTGATGTGGTCAAAGATTTTCCGCGTTCGCGATCGCTTTCTCAAAACACGCTCGCATCGTTAGCTTATCTTCGGTGGCTAACATAAATGTTCGACGTAAATGGTGGTGGTTGGTACTTTGAAGCGTGCTGCAACATTCGCCGTTGCGCTTCGTCGATCACGCTTTGTCGATTTAGTTATACCTACATTGACTACATATATGGTACCTATGTACGTTAATTGCAAATTTAGATTGGGGTGGACAAAAAATTGTTGTTCCCACCCTTTCTATAATTTTGTTCAATTCTAATTTTCATAAATTATATTTTTTCGCTCTAAAATTTCATATTTCTCTTAGGAATAATATATAAGAATTGATATTTCGATGCCACCCTATATAATTGAGTCGTGCATCCAGATCTTGCTACCCACGTAATCCTACCAATTTACGTAACGATTTTAACCGACTCGATGGCGTCTATCCTCTTTCACCAAGCTGAAATAACGAACGACGCCAGTCATTTTTCTTTTTATTTATGGAAAATAATTAAAACTATGAAAAGTACAAAACGCAAATGTTCGATCTTATTAAAATCTCAAAAAAAAAACGAAATTGTAAATACGATCTATGACCGATAAAAGCAAGATCGTTTGATAGTTCTAGTACTTCAATACTACTCGAGAGACCGGTTATGGTGTCTCGTTTTATCGATCGACTGTCGAGCATTCATCCACTTCCGCTTTCTCGAGGAATCGATCGAAATCGAAACGAACGATCTATCTCGATCTAAGGACTCACCGGTGGTATTCTAATCGAAATTCTATCAAAATGATAGAAGCAGTTTTTTTTTATCCAAAATCGATATAGGTCATTGAATATTTTTCTACTGAAAATTTCTATGTGTTATTTATATTTATTTTCTGTTAATAGACTTTTTACATAGGACTTTTGAAGAAAACAAAAAAAAAAGAAAATAAATATCAATCTCGAAAAGAAAACGTGAAAAGTGCATCGATTGGCTACTTCTAGAGCGAAACGACCTAGATTCTATAAAACACGTGAAACGGATAAGGACACGCATTACGTATTACATATGTATCGGAAAGCGAAGAACGCGTATGCAAAGAATGCACATTTGCATACATATATGTATGTATACGTGTATGAGTGTACGACGAACATCGAACCTTCCCTTCGATTAAAACGCACCACCCATCATTAATATTTATTAACAAAACGTTTCGAATATGTAGAGTAAAATTAACGAAAATATACATTATATACTTAATTTTTTGTCGATATTTCATAAAATCTTCGAATGTGTGGAGAGAGGAGGACTTTGCAGATCGATTTCCCTTTCGATCGGCTCGCCCTTCGAATTCCAACAGATTCCCTCCCACTTTACATCGATGTTTCCTCCCACCTTAATGTAAGTTAAGATCGATTGACGATTCCTAGCGACATTGGAATAGGAGCGTTGGAAGAGATCTCACACCGTGAGATCCATGCTTACCTTTCCTAGCTTGGGAAAACTTGTTCTTGCGACAAGTCCTATTGCGTATTTGCTGTTTTATTATCTAGGACAATCGTAGAAGAGCTAATAAATTGAAATAAGAGAAGGAAAACTAGCTCGACTAGGATAAAAGAAGTCTCATCTCTGTGAATGAACGTGTTTATTATTTATTACATGAACTATTTAATCTTTTAAGAATAAATAAGATCTATATTTTGCATTTGCCTAGATCAAAGTTTACATTTAATCTTATTAGAATGTCAGAGATACGATTATTTATGCATTAATGACGACGTTAGTTTGATCAGTTTGATCGATAGAAAAGAAAAGTATAAAAATATTAACGAGAACGTGTTGATATTTTCCTCTCCTTGGCTTCAACTATGGTTACACACATATGTGGTAATTACATATTAAATGACGTCGCAGATCGAATTTAAAGGAATGCAACGATAAAAAATGCGTAGCAAGTTTGTAACTTATTAAAATTCATCGAACGTATTTGCGTAAAACTTTCCGTCTTGTTTAACCGATATTAAAGTGGTATGATTTCTAATTAGTCATTGACTAGTTTTACTGCGAAACAACTTAACGATTTACCATTATACGAGTAAAATGTTTCATTTATTTCCTCGTTGAATTTATTTAGTTCGTTTTTAAATACGATACCTTACATGCATGCCATACCTGTATTGTTTAGAATTGTCGGTAATTCTTAAACTAAACTATCTTATTTTCTCGTGATATTGATTACGATCGTATCAGAATTTTATTAAACAAAGAGAATGGAAAGTAAAGGGACGCAGCACTGCGATGGAACGGAGTGCAACGAATTGGAACGAAACTATTCGAACAATAAGTCCGGATTCGATTAATCGAAACAAAAGGGGGATCATGTAATAACTAGAAACAATGTTTTTAATAACTCAACTAGCTAATCATTTAAAAAATAGTTGATTTAACGGATTAGATTACGTAGAAAGTTGAAATTCTTCGATTATTATTCCAAGACGACGAAATTGTTAATTTAATTACAAGTCATTTAGAAATTACTGATTGCAGATCATCGAGCTACTCTAATCGATAGGAATTATCGCGTTCATTAATCAGCGTTCACCCACCTCCGACAATGCAACTTTCGATGCACGCGCAACGTGCACTCCAATAAACATCGTTTTATCTTTCTTTCACAGTCAAATGAATCTTTGGTTATATATATTTTTTTTTCTTTTAATGATATAATTTATTATTCATTCACGCGTAATAATGATTAAAAACCGATTAGACTCTGTGATAAATAGAGCATTAATTCAAGACCCTAGTTTTAAACCAATCCGACAGTAAAAACTCACACTGATTGGTAATATATTATAATTGTAAATCGTAGAAAGACGTAAAATCAAAAATGAAATAATTTGAATTAATTTTACTCTTAAGTAATATCATATTTCCTACAAACAAACCACACAGTCTACTTATAATTAAATCTTATAATTATAATTATATATAAAAAAAAAAGAATAAAAGAAAACACACATTTGTCTTCGTTTGCAAAATCTAGTGCAATAATTAACGTTGCATTGCATATAAATTTCGTAAGTTAAAACGATAAAACATTTGACCGTACTGTGATATATTGTAACGTGTTGACTCTAACGCGTTACTAGAAACTTAGCAAAGAAATTTCATCAGATTTATATTCCTATGAGTACACACTTAATAATTTTCGAATTGGATGTATAATACTATAACTGTAAGATTAAAAAGACAAAAAAAACATTTATTCGAATGAGCAATAATAGGTAATTATAGAACAGCGAGATAGTAAGGTCTCTTATGTTAGGTTGAAGAAAAAACACGTTGATCGAGAAAATAAGCCTTAGGCAAAGAGCCTTTGGGTGAGTTTCACGTAAAAGATCATCGATGTCTATGACCTATCGCAAATAAGTTCTCTGTCATGGTCGCGACTCGGATTAACTCTCCCATAAAGCACGTTTGCAGTTAACCTTGCTATTGTTCCGCAAAGTTGACCCCATGGACGGTGGACGGTCAATGAAACCGTAACTTAACAGGTTTCGCCTTTTCTAACGATACAAGTAATTTAGATTTATCTTAGATCCATAGATCGACAAACTATTCATTCTTAAGTCACCCCGCCTACATCTTTCTCCCATTTTTCTTTTTTTTACATTTACGAACTCCAATATGAAAGTGATATCAAGATATGAAAATTTCTCGTCTAAATGACAAAATTAACATTTTGCAATCGATGAAATTATTGGATATCATTCTACGATCATTTGATTAGCATAATTTACTTTCGTGACCAAATTCGTATGTATGGATAAACAATTAATACCTACGTCGTATATCCCTCTAACGAGAATACGTATGGAAGAACTTTTTTTTTCACTTTCACCATCGGAATCGAGCCAAGTCCCGTCACCGTTAGAACCAGTTCTTCTGAATTTTTCAACTCCTTTGGACTCTGACTCAACCTCTCGTGTGAGAAACATACTAAGAGCTCGAACATAAAAACACATTCTCCCGGTTAACAATTTTTTATCGATAATTAAATGTAAAATTCTTCTTTTTTTATTTTATATTTACTTACTTATTTTAATTAGATGAACGATTATGGTATAAACAGTAGTAGGGTTTATAATAAATGAATTAGCATTGTATCTTATCACTTACATTTATGATAAGTCAAAATTTTGATTAATATATTATTAAATGATGTAATATTAAGTAATTGTAAAATTTTACGTAGAATTTATCTACACAAATGATTATAAAATATTTTAAAGTTGTATATAAAAATGAGAGTGTAAAGATAAATATCGAAAATATGAAAGAAAAAATAAAACTTTCCCTTTTCGCGGTATACAACTTCTATTTCATAATTTCTAAGCGTTGATTTTTTTTCTTTTCATTTATTTAATATCGGAAGTTTGATCAAGCTTCTGTGGTTAAAATCTAGGGTGATCTAATCATAAGTGACGGAAGTCGATTAGAATATCGATCGTAATCCGATAGTCTTTGTAACTATTCGTATTAAATATCGACCGTTATCGAATTTATCGAGTATTTCTTTATTATTTCATGTCGATAAATTGAAAATCAAATATAACATTGGTAAAATAATCGAACAATCTTATATACGCAATTAAATATGAGTGACAAGAAAAACATGTAGATAAATTGTTTTTTTTTTTTAAATCGTACCACGTTTATTTTTACAAAAAGTGGTTATCATAAAGTTGCACGCTGTAAAATGTATACGTTCAAATATACTTACACGATTGACCGGTAAAATGAAAATAATTGCTACTCAGTAAAATTGCCAAACTTTCTACCAATCTTATTTATTTTCACATTTAATTAATAAATATCATTCGTTGGCCGTATGAAGTTACATGTAGAGTACACGAGTTACAAAAATTGGAAGAACATCTTTTTTTAAATGTTACAAATATATTTGGATAAAAAAAAAGAAAGAAACTCTTGATTTGAAAATCTTGACCATAAAGGATAATACAGATTGTGAAAAAGAAAGGGATGCAAAAGGGTGTCACGTTCTCACCACGAATTGACCAGGAATTCACACGTGCGTGACCAAATAAAAGTTAACCGATACGGTTCGCCGTATTTACGTCTATAATGGAACAGCATTATCTGCATGGGAACGGATCCGGTATATACGAGACAAGATTCGAAGTTGTGTCGTGAGCGGTGCAAGCAAAAGCGCCGACCTAAGACTATGACACACCTCCCTCGGCCATTTCCGGTCTTACAATTAGATCGAAAGATCTTTTATGCAATACGATTTATCTATCATGAAACAATAATTATAATAATACATATAGAAAATAATAGATATTATTAACATTTAAAATGAATATGTCGAAATTCATTGAAACTCAACATGTCTTGCGAAATCGATCATCGTTGATGTCGCATGTACTTTGTACTCGATAATAATTGGTACACGCATCGTTTAATAATTACATTTTGCACGCGAGTTCTCGTTCGTTCTAGCGTGGAGAAGATTTTTTTTTTTCAAACTCCTAAGTCTGTCCAGGTGTAAATATATAATATGTCTTACCAATTACGTTGCGTTAACGTTACATTTTGAACATTTGTTTGGCTCCAATCAATTGTTCGTTGCATCTTTTTTTTTTTTTGAAGTGAAAACTTCTTTAGAATCAAGATGATTTGAAAATTGTGAAACGGAAGAACGTAAAACCGATGAAACAAAAATAATTAATTAATTAATTAATTAAATTCAATATATAATTTAATTCTATATATTAATTAATTAATTAATACAATTCTATATATAAAAATTCAGTGTCACAATATGTTTGTCCACTAATAATTCCGAAACTACTCAACTTATCTTAATGAAATTTATTTTATTTTACGTGATTTTTTCCAACTTAGCATATAGCACAATTTTTATCGCGATTTTTTTTTTAATTATTTTTTATTATTAATTTAAAGATTTATTATTTAGGAGTTATGTAGATTCTGTAAGGTTCTTTCAATAGATGGGGCGCTGTATTACAATTCAATTGTTTTGATATATTCACATCTCGAAGCTTGATTTTCTTTGAAGGTTTCAATTCTACCGTGTGTGATCTGCACACATCTGTTTTATTTAAGAAAAGAAATATTACTAAACAATGGGGGTTACATTTCTCTATATGCTCGAGTTTGATAATCTTTCTACAAGTTAAACTGAGAGTATTGACGTAACTTTTCTATTACGAGATCTACATATGTAGAATATATATATATATATATATATATATATATATATATATATATATATATATATATGCATTAGTGGTATCGACTGATGCAGAAATTCTTATCTCTCAAGTCCTCCCACTTATTTCTGTGAACGTGTATCGCTTTAGGAAATCGGTCTTGTTCTCTTCGTCTTCTTTTACGATCGAGACACGAGCATGACTTTCTATCTCGACGTTCAAACGACGTAGAAATTTATCCGATTGCATATAAACCAATTGTATTCTCTTCCTTCTTTCACTACCCCTAAAAGATAAAGAAACAAAATGCTGAATAAACATTTAATACTTCAACTTATTCGAGTGGTTTTGATCATTAGGAATTCCATTCTCATTCCTAATCTCAAAATTATTACCCATGTAAAATTACATACGTGTTAAAGCAAATCAAAAAAAAAAATATATATATATATATAATATGAAATTTCTAAGCAAATAATTTACATATTTATTTGAAAAAAAAACCTCAGGGATAACCTGAATAATTATGTTAAATCTTGATTTCGACTAGCATTTATTTACAAAGATCACACACACACACCCAATAATCAAACACAGTTTAGTTTCCATATTTAAAGAATCTAACTCGTTTTAAAACATTGAATTGCGTCACGCTTTCTAACTTGTTGATGACGAATTTGTTACTGTTATTCATTTTTTTTTTTTTTTAATCTTTATACGAAATTACTATATTAGGGGAAAAAAATCTTGTAGAGATATTAACATTGTAAATGTAACAATTTAGATTGTGCACTTTATTTTTCATATTGATCGAATAGAAATAATATAAAAAGATTTTTAATTGATAAAAAATATATGACAGACTACTAAACACCATTTCTGAAAGAAATAAATCAATTTTTACATAATCATTTGAATTTATTCGATAAATCGGTTATTACTTTTCTTTGTATTTTTTTTTTTTTATAAAATAAAAATAAAAAAGGAAGTCTTGGTCGATGATTAATGATCAAGACAAAGCACCGGTCATTGATAGTTTAATTCAAGGATTTGAAAGGAACATTATATTCTTTTATTTTTTTTTTTTTAATGCAACTTAAAAAGAATCAGAAGACAAAAAAGAATGGCAAATGTCACGGGCCATAATTATAATATTCATTTTTTGAAATCCTTTTGAATGAAATTGTACCCTTGTTTATTCGAATCGATGAAAATAAAATGACCACTAAATCTTTCACCGTAATTAATTTGTACTCGAATAATAACACGAAGATCGTAACACTTTAATCCAAATTATTATATTCTTGTTCGATGAATAGATAATATTATTAATTTTATTAAGATATATTTTGAGAAAAGATTATAACACAAATAAGACTGATCGATAGGTAGTGAATTCTTTCACGTATCTGTATAAAATGATCGTCTTAACTATGCAAGAATAGTCATACTTGAGTATGAGAAGATAACATAAGAGTGTAGGTTTACACATGTGCATGGTATATAGAATAAATTGGTAGACATTTAGTAAGTTATACAACCGTAAGTTATGTTTCTAACATACGTATTATGTATTATAATATGTAACAGGTATACTTATGCGTTGTATGGTAGGTAAATAGAGGCGTGTGGTAGGTGTGGCGATGGTTTAACGCATGGCCATTGGTTTCCTATTGGAGGGGTGTATGTACGAAATGAAAGTCGATTCCCTATATAAAGGGTGGTTTTCATCGAATACAACAGAACTGATTTAATTTAGCAAACGATACTTGGTACCACAGTAATATCGATCAACATGAAGGCCTTGGTACGTTACAACGGTTATTTTGCCAAAAATCATCCATCATTGGATCGTAGAAATATCGATAACGAACATTTTGTATGTTTTCAGATTTGCTTGATGCTGATTTCGGCGGCATATGCTGCAGAAAAAGCGGAAGAAAAGGCAGAAGATAAGAACCTTAAAAAACGTGGACTTTTGGGTCTTGGATATGGAGGACATGGAGGATATGGTGGATATGGAGGATATGGAGGATATGGAGGTTACGGAAGTTATGGAGCTTATGGAGGAGGTTATGGAGGCTACGAAGGTGGTCACTCAGTCGCAGTTGCTGCCGTCCCAGTTCCTGTTGACAGACCATACCCAGTTCCTGTTGACAGACCTTACCCAGTTAAGGTACCCCCTTTAGAAATTCATTTTCGATGAAATAATTGTCATGAAAAAAGTAAGGAAAATTAAGGAATATACAATAAGAAATGATTAATTTTAGGTACCAGTCGCTGTTCCACAACCAGTGCCAGTAGCCGTTCCCGTCGACAGACCATACCCAGTTGTTCAAACCAAAACTGTAACGGTTCCAGTTGACAGGCCTTACCCAGTCTCCGTCCCTGTCCAAGTTCCAGTACCCGTACCTGCGCCTTACCCAGTCAAGGTAATTCCAATTGATCTCTATTTGAATATACTAAAACTAAAACACATTCATATTGATATATTTTGTCAATATTTCGCTTGTACAGGTACCAGTTGCTCATCCAGTACCAGTCCACGTTTCTCATCCGGTTCCAGTTGCGGTTCCACAACCTGTCGTCGTCAAGGAAACGGTTCCCGTTCTCGTTAAGGGCGGTCATGGTCATTATTAGATGAAAAATCTTTTCTCCTCTTATTATCTTTACCTATTTGACCCTTCAAAAATTATTCCTGTTTAACACCCAAAATCGCAAAAAAAAACATCAGTGACGAGAGCAAACCAAAAAAAAAGAAAAAAAAAACATTCTTCCGTTGTCTTCCTTTTCCGCTCTTCCTCTCACTCACTCACTCACTCTCTCTCTCTCTCTCTCTCTCTCTCTTATCATAGTAAATACTTAAACTCGATGAAATAAATAATTGATTTTGTAAATGTTTTTCTAAAGAAATCAATGCGTTTATTTGTCTTTGTTTTCTACACCTCTACCCTTTGTTCCTCCAATTCGATTCGATTATATATTTTAATAGCCAATTTTATTTGTATCTTTGATCCTGCAAAATTAATAAAAATACGAGGATATCTGCTATAGATCTTTGTCTTCTTGGACGATTTGAAAGATAGAGAAATGATCGCGAAATAAAGAAAAAAAGAATCCTTCTTGGAAAGAAGATCTACGAAATCGGCGAGAAATTTATAAAAAGAAAAAATAAAAGTAAATTAATTCTACTGATTTAAATATGTTAATTCGAAAAATCTATAATACTTTTTTTTCTCGATAAACTAGTTTTATCAAATAAAATCTTTCCTAAAAAAACATCTCAGACTAGGAAACAAAGATAAACGATGCAAAATTCGGAGTAACGAATTTGAATAAAAATTTGTTTAAAGTACCTTACCCCATATTTCATTTGTAATTATTATTATTATATATAAAGGGTGGTAATGTTTAGGAAAAAATTTAACAAAGGTTGTTAAACAAAGGTTTGTAATTATTATTATTATATATAAAGGGTTCAATACTATTCTTATTTGACTTTCTTCGTTATTGGCCCAATTAGCGAAAAAAGATTCAAATGAAATTCTAATAGCATTGATATAAAAATAGTAAACCAATGTGTCCATGCGTTAAATATTAATTACAAAAGTGTATCGTGGATATGGATTTCTCTTGTATTATGTTATATACGTTTTTTATTCGTCACTTTTCGTTAAATAACAATGTTGCACGAGAAAGGAGAATATAATCGAATTGGAAACAAAATTGGCTCTTTTCTGGAATAAAAGAAAAGAAAGAAAAATGATACTTGCGTAAGAGAGAGAGAGGCTGGTTTCTTCTCACTACTTGTCGTACACACCCGGTTTTGTTTTTTCTTTATTTCGATAGCCCACCGCCACCACCACGGTCGTCTCTTTCGCTTTTTCGAGGGTTCGTCCATTTCGTGTATAAAAGCGAGAATCTTCTCGGTTGAATTCATCAGTCGAAAACGCATCGAATCCTCAACATGAACTCAAAGGTAATATTCATTCGATTCTACTTTTGTAAAAGTTATCAACTTGAAATTCATTCAAACAAACATTCATTTTAGGTGTTTGCCCTTTTGTCCCTTGTGGCATTAACTACAGCTGAAGTAACTTTGAACAAAGATACGAAAAAAGATAAACGAGGACTGTTTGAATTTGGTTATGGTTTAGGATACTCGTCTCAGTACCCATCATCAATTGGTATTAGCCATGGAGTGTCAACTGTCGTGACGAAAGAAGTTGCAGTACCAGTTCCGCACCCGGTCCCTGTAACTGTCGAGAAACATGTCCCGGTTCCAGTCAAGGTGAATTTTGTATTTTCTTACAAAAAAATATCAATATCTAATATAAAGATGCTTGTGAATCTAATAGAAATGTGTGCATGAATATAATGAAGGTAAAATCAATGATTGAAAGGCAAATTAATGATCACGCTCTAGTTGCGATCTTACATTAGACGTCACCAAGTAATTCCTAAGTTGCAAGGACGTTCATTTCGAAATAGCAACGTTATAATTAGAATAAGAAAATGATTGTATTTTCAGGTGCCGTATGCAGTACCGGTAGATAGGCCGTACCCTGTACATGTACCAAAGCCTTACCCAGTCGAAGTAACAAAGCATGTTCCTGTTCCGGTTGACCGTCCTGTTCCAGTTCCAGTAAGTGTCCCGGTCAAGGTCCCAGTGCCAGCCCCATACATAGTCAAGGTACCTCAACCCTATGGAGTCTATGTTTCCTCCGACTTTTCTTATGGTGGTCATTCTTCTTGGTAAATCTTTGGCAAAAACAACTTTCACTATCCATTAATGTTACCCAAATAAGTGTAAATTTTCGTATTTTTAAATAAAAAATAAAAACATAGAGATATACTAGATTATGTTTGTTTTTATTTATTTTCTTATTTTTCATTTTAAAATGAAAATCGTATTAGATATTTTCCGAATTAATTTCATTTATAAGTATTATAAACATAATACTATATCTAATGGAAATACATTGACATGTATATGAGTTATAATAATATATAAGATTTATATTTAATAAGATTTTATCGAGAACAAAAAGTTATTAAAGAAATATCTGATAGTTTAAAAATATATATTAATGAATGTACCCATCAATAAATTCATTATAAATATATATACCATGGAAAGTATTTAAACACCACTCTCGATTCGAAGTTCCAACGTTTTTTTCTAATTTTCAATAGAAATTCAACTATTCTGAAGGTTAAGATTGTTTTTATCTCACCACAAAATTTAAAAAAATGTAAGCGGAGCGCATGATGATAAAAGAGGTAACAAGAAAAAAGTACGTATCGTCACCATCTAGAGCGCTCATTGGCTGGAAATTACGCAAGTAACATCCAATCAAAGTGCAGAAAATAAGTAAAGACTATCGGTTTAAACACTAAAACATTCGATGTTAATTTATCATAAGAACTTACCGACCGATGGTAACTTGTCATAAAAACTTACCTACCATTTCAAATCCGATGGTAACTTACTTTAAGTTAAAAAATTATCAGAACAACAATCTTATCGATAAAAAAAAATGAAAAAATGTTTTACTAACGTAATAATAAAGAGTAAGCGAATATAATTCGTAATTAAAAGTTACACTTTTGTGAACATTTTTAATAAAAATTATTCATTATATTGAAGGTACGTTATTAAAAAAGAAACAGTAAAATATCTATAGTATTTTTCTACAAGTACTCTTCGAAGAATGCATTGTAATTTTTTATACTTTTCATGATATAATTAAACAAACTAATGATTCAATTGTCTTTACGGATCTACTGTATTTAAATATTTGACATTAACTTTAAATAACTACAATGTTTATAATACATTGTATTAGTACTTTGTAATTTGGATTCATGGCTCTGTGATGTTTTCGGTTCTCTACTACTCTCGCTTAAACTTTCTAGTATATTTGGTAACCTAACTTTCCGTTAAGCAGTTCGAGGTATTCTTATTTTTTAATATTACTACAGTACAATTACAATATTAATATAATATAAATATATTTCATTTTGAGCAATTTATATATTAATAAAGAATCGATCAAATAATTTAAAATTATAGAACATTAGCGGAATTTGAATTTATCCTTGTTGGTCATAAAAATTTGGCATTCTACACTTAAGCTAAAAAGGATTCGTTCACCGTATATTAAATAAAATTGATTATAATCAAAAACTTTAATAAAGGTATGTAAAATATATTTATTTTAATGATCAAATAATTATCACATTAAATCATTTCGTGCAGAATTATTTTTGTTTTTTCTTACTATGTCTGATGTACTTGTCAAACTTATAAAAAGTAAATTTGTATTAACCTTAACTGAGAATACTTATGTATCTTAATAAACGTGGACCATCAAATGGATGTGACAAAAATAAAATAGATACAAAGTGTGTTCATATAAAAAAAAAAAAATAGTGTTTTTTTTCATCTAGTACAAATTTTCTTGAAATAAATGTAATCATTCTTATATCAATACTTGTGATCTTACATTTTGTTTCGAAAACTAAACAACAATTATTTTGGAATCAACAATTATTTGATATCGCAGATGTCTGGAAGCAAGTGTCGTCATTGTGGGTCTGTGGACATAGAGATAGATCCAGCACGTGGTGATGCTGTTTGTACAGAATGTGGTATCGTTCTCGAAGATCAACTTATTGTCAGCGAAACCACTTTCGAGGAATCCCCATCTGGAAATATGATTGCTCTGGGAGAATTCGTAGGAAAAGATAGCACTGGTAGAGCTAGTGGCTTTGGGGCAGGTTTGTTGATATTTTTAATATAAATATACAATTTGTATTTTTTCATCTAATTGATTCGATACAATTTATCTAAATACTGAGATAACACAAAGGTAATTTTTTTTCTTTTTAGGATACCGTGTCGGTGGAAAAGAATCCAGAGCTATAACGATACAAAATGCAAGAAAAGGAATATCGCATCTTTGTATGCAATTACGGTAAGTTTCATCGATGTCAATAATTTACTGCGATACATATTATAGGTGATTAAATAAAATAACTAATTATAATTGGTATCAATAATACTTCTTACTAATATAATATTTATTCTTTTAATTCAATCATCTTTGTTTTTTTTTTTATAAGACTCAATCAACGTCACATCGATCAATCTGTTAATTTTTACAAAATGGCATTAAACAAACAATTAACTCGTGGAAGAAAGCAAGCTCATAATCATGCAGCATGTGTATATATTACTTGTCGTTCCGAAAAAACATCTCGTATCCTTTGAACATATTTCTACTTCTACAACATTTTTTTAGATTATATAATAAGAATTATATATAATTATTTATTTATGATTCCTTAATGACTTATATAGATTTGCTTATCGACATCAGCGATGTTCTTCAAATTTGTGTTCATGAACTGGGACGGACGTATTTGAAGTTTGCGCAAGCCTTATGTATCAAAACACCTTCAATAGGTGAGTATTTATTTAATTATTATATATTGCATGATACATTATTGTAGAAATTCTTTTCCTTTTTTTCCCAAAATTTATTTTAATGAAAGTTGCATTTAATTAAAGTAGCCATTGTTTGACTTTAAATAATATGATATACTTAATACTTTTGTAATCGAGAATACATATATATAATAATATTTAACAACAAAATATTATTTCTCAGTGTGACTAATAGATAAGATAAAATTCCTTTAATATTTCAATATTCTAATATTTTCTTCTCTTTCATTAACAAAATGTAAAACTTGCTACACAATGTATTCTTACAACGTTAAACTCGATAGCAACTTAAATAATAATAGATTTGAATAATATTTAATTAACAAATTCTACGATACTTTTAAGGAATTATAGGTCTTATTGAATACTCATTATTTGTTAAATATTCATTAAATTTATTGCAAGAATAACAATGACTAATTCAGCTTCATCAGCACCAAAAAAATCATAATATTGTTTTTTTTTTTGGTACAAATGATGCAGTTAATAATTCATTTTTTTTTCTTTTCAAATGGTATTTACCTTTTTCAGAACCCACATATGTTACAGATTTTCACAATACATTTTTATCATTATCTCATTTCTATATATTTGTTATTATGAATATATACAGTTCATTGGCACTGAGCACAAAACGATTTAATTTCTACATATATTCTGAAAAATATAAATGGCGGATAAATCTCATGACCACAAAGATAGAGAATAATGATAAATATGCACTACTTTACAATAATATTGTTATTTGCGATATTGAACAATCCTTGATCTCTCTCTTATCTTTTTTGCATTACTTTTCGTTTAATATTTAAAAATATCTACACTTACATATGTGGTATATTGTACAAGGATAAATTAAAAAAATTTTCATTAAATTTTGATATTCAAGTTAAAATAATATCACAATTATATACAAATAATTAGGAAAAATTTATAAAAGAAATAAAAATAGGGGTAATAACAAATAAAATTTAATTTAATGAAACACGACTTAAGATATATGTTTGAATATTTTCTTTTGCAGAATTAAGTCTTTGCATATTATGCGTTTAGTTTTATTGGATGAAATTAATATCAGAATTATACTTTAATGTTATTTAAATACTGACGTTTTAATACAATTTATAATAGTAAATGATATATTGGTTATTCAACGTAATACGGACTCATTTGGCTAGGTAGAAATGGAAATATTGAAATATTTAGAGTTATACGTAAATTTAAAGAAGTGTTTTGCATTATAAAATGAGATATTCTTAACAATATTTTATAATCCACACGATACTTTTGTTTTGTTTTATAAATATCTCAGTTATGTAGTTCCAAAAATATTTATCATTTAGTTGAAATTTAAGATTATTATATATCATATATGTTACAACGTATTTTCTAATCAAAAATTTCTAATTGATTTAATACTGCTGTCATCACGTAAAATGAGTAATATTAATACATATTTATTTTCCTCTTTTTATTGCCTTATTTTATGCTTTATTATTTTTATAATATCTGACCATTAAGATTGAACACTATTTGTTTTTAAAATAAATTGATCTTTTTCATATGACAGTAAAGAATATATTCTGAAAAATGTTCAGATTAAAGTGCATCTGTCATATTTGCTTATTTATTAAACTCTCCAGAGTGGCGATAATCATAGGATTTGCAATAGTTTCTTTACTGCAAAATATTCTTCTAGAGTAGAGTAAAATATTCTACCGGGTGGGCATACTTTAATACAAGATCTGTGTACTAAACTATTTTCATAATAGAATATACATACATACATATCATGTGCGAATTCCCACACAATAGAGAGCTTTACTCTACCAAACTGAACTTATCTCGTTTAACAGGTCGACAAAATGTGCAAGTTATTTCTTTCATTTCTTTTTTAAAACAATAGCCACCAAATAGCCGCAAAATATTTGTTTGTTTTCGAAAAAACAACAACAACAAAAAAAAAACACTTCGATCGAAGTGTTAATTACATCGTAAATTTACATCAATCATCTGATGGTGGGCCATAAAAAATTAATTCAGGTATCTGTCCACCTTGAACACCTGTACCATTAGTACTTTCAGAACTGCATTGAAATTGAAAGTTTACGCTACCAACTGTAGCCTCGGTCATACCTTCTTGACCAAAATAACTTAATTCTACGCCATCAAGTATTGCACTTGCCGTATAAAAGCACTCTGGTTCTATTTGTATAGGATTTTCAAAATACACGTGAAATGTACTGCTTGATCCATCAGAAAAAAATTTTGTACTATTTTCTGACAAGACACAGCCCAGTCTTTTAAGTTCTATTCTAACATTATAGTCCGCAGCACCAGTAGAGCTTCCATATAATCCAAAACCAACCACAAAAATTCTTTTGTCAACACTGAACTGGATCGAATCACATCTTCCTCTGTAGCGCCACTGATTGGATCTATAAGCGCACGATTGGAATCTATGACAAACCTATAAAGAAATTTTCAATTCTCACGTAGATCAATAAATACTTTATTACAAACACACATAAAATTTGTAAATGTTTATACATATAGAGCAATCACAGTTAACATTTGTTAATGTAATATATATACACGTAAATATATAGACCACCAAAATTTGAAAAATGGAAAACAAAATAAAAGATAAATAAGCATGTCACTTTTAACAAACAAACATAACAAGTATTATGGGAAGCTAAATTTGAATAATATAAATATATATATATATATTAATTACAAAAATTAAAGGATACACAACTACTTGACTGTATATAATATTTCAAGTAATACGACATTGAGGAAAATTATTTTGCATTGAGAAATGATTGGATAATTTAATATTTCTTATGCGTACCTGAGTTTTTAATCCTTGTCGTGCTTTTGTGGGAAAGCACAGCATCGGTCTGTTACTTGCAGTAAAATGTAGAAAAACGTCTATTGTTTCTTGTTGCGTTAATATGCCAGTTTGTGCAGCACTATTAGCAAATTCCTCTAAATTCATAGCTGGAAGTCGAATTAGATACAAGGCAGATCCTAAAATAAAAAAATAAAAAATAGAAATAACATAACTTAATTCCTTCAAGGAAAGCTTATAAATATTCACCTAATAATTGTCGTTGATTCGCGGATGTGGGCTCGAGATCTTGTCTTAAACATTCAGCAGAAGCCCATCTTAATGCAGCATCCCAGACATGAATCTCTTTACAATTTAATGTTTCTCGAGATAAGACAGATTCAAGCGTATGAATGTCAATGTCTACGAAACCGTCGGATCTTAGTGCCATTTCTGCCTGTGTGGTATATTCAATAGATATATTATCAGTAAAAATTCATATGAATTTAAATATATAATTCCTCCATATATATATCTTCTTAGACTTTAACTTATCAATATATGTCATGGAAAAATAAAATACTATAGAATATTTCATTTTTAATTTAATAAAACTCTGTCTCGTCAATCTAAAAAATGATAACAATTATACATGAGCGCGAGAACTTTAAATAAATAATAAATAATTCGCTTTCTTCTTATATTTTCATATTATTTTTATTACAATAGTCATCGAATGGTTATTCTCGAAAAATAATCTTTCAAAATCTAAATATAATATTATTATTTAAAATTTATATTTATGCTTTTTATGTTATATATTTTTTGTTTCCATTTGAATTTCGTAACACTTTTATCGTATGAACCTGAAAATGTATTTTACTATCATAGAACTAGTGATTACTAATGAGTATATTACAAAAAATGCAAAAGCAGGGACATGTAGAATGAACAAGTAGATTCACAAAAGTATTTTAAGCAGATAAGGAATATTTGTTTTGAAGAATAAAAGCTTAAAGAATATAGTCTTAATATATCTACATTTAACTTGTTATTAAAATGAAATGATGGTAGGGACACAATACATAAATAAAATATAACTTTTATTGTGAAGCCTTTTTTAGTTTCATAAATATAAGTGTAAATATACAAGATTGCAAGTAAACTACATTTATTAATAAAGTAATATATCAAAAAAGATTTAAAATCTAATATTACATAAAAAATATCAAAAGCATTTATTTTTCTATAAAGCAACATTTTAGAATAAAATTACATGTTTATTTGATGGTATTTTATTATTGTTGTTACTTATTTCTACAAGTTTCATATTTTCAGTGCTATATACAAATAGAATATATAAAAAACAAACTTAAAAATACAATGTAATATAAGTTACAAGAAATATAATATTAACTGATTGCAATATAGATTATTAAAAAGTTAAAGCATCTTTAATAATGTTGATCATTTTTTGATGATGTTTGAAATGTTTATAATAAAAATTAATTTTAATTTTTTAAAACGATTTTTCCTTATCTGATTAATTATTCGAGAAATTCTACATGATGACACCATTAGATTTAACTATTTTAGATAAATCATGATTGTTACTATATCTACTGTCTGAAAGATCGTTAACATTTACTGTATGTTTCATAGATTCATAATCTTCTATAAAACTATCACGATACATCATGTTTTGTGTGATTTCTATGTCCAGTTTATTACCTGGAAAATATGGCTCACTACGCGTACGAAAAAGAGCAAATGGTAATCTTTCCTTATTTATATCAATTGCAGAAGAATAACATTTAATTTCAGATAAACTTAAACAGTGTGGTGTTAATGATAATCTACTTTTCGAACTATCGCGAGTGTCATTTATTCTAAATTGTTTCTGATAATTACGTTCGTATTGAAATTTTTTGAATTTATCTTTGATACAAATATCTTCGTAAGAATAAAAATGTCGAATATGATAATCATGATCGCTAAGAAAATTGGATTCATCTACCATCATGTCCAAGCTTGTATTTAAAGTAATGGTACTTAATACCTTCTGATTATTACTTACTTGAGCATCTATAACTTCCCAGCATCGTTGCATGAGGTCTGGTTCTTCAAATAGTCGAGATTGGCTTAAAAGTAAACAAGCATTCTTTGCGGTCAAACTTGTTTCCAAATAATTGACGCACGCACGTGCTAAGTGTGGAACTATATACTTTTTAGCAACGTAAAGTGTTGCTAAAACTGTGTCAGCTTCTAATTGTACTTCGTCGCAATACATATATCTAAAATAATATTCTGTTAAAAATACTGAACTTTTACCATAAAACTTGTCATTTAATAATTGTTACGTGTGTTTATACGTATATTCTATCTGACTTACTAACCTTAACAGAGCAAGGAAAGCTGCTGGCTCTACATCTGGCACTTCTATATCTTGTTTATTTTCTGCTAGTCCACCGTAAAACATGGCATAAAATACGGAACTTCCAGTAGCTAAGACATACTTGTGCGCTGGTATTGTTTGTGTATGACCTGTAAACAAACATCATTGTCTGTTTATAATCGCGACAATATATTTATCAATTCTATTCAACTGTAAGAAAAAAGGAAAAATAGTTATATACCTGGACTACCAACAATAAAAATAATATCTGCCATGAGATGGTTATTGAACATAGCAGCATTACGTTCTCGAACTGTAGTCTTTGTTGCTTGCCAGTTAGGATCTTGTGTACAGTCTTCGGGCGATGAAAGATTTAGATGAGTTACAGGCGACGATAAGGAAGACAGTGGCGATGTAGGAGCACTAGGGGGCTGATATATTATTTTTTCTCGTTGCAATACAATGCAAGAGGACAGAGGGCTTACCGATGGAGGAGAATCTGATACATTGCTTGGAGATTCCGCTAAAACATTCATAAGATTTTTTCATTAAATTGTTATCTTGATATTTTCTTAATTATTCAATACACTCATCTTCTCCTTTAAATCGCTCCAACCTCTTTAATCAAACACACACGCACATATCTCATGAAATGATTTCAAAATATCTCTAAACTCACAATACAGTAACATATTATAGATTACAGGAAGAATATTTCTTAATGAAGTCATAAAAAAACATAAATAATTTACCGTCAGTGTACATTATTTTATCAATTTGGTGTTAATTTCGGAGTTAATTTTTTTTATCTATGTTTTGACATAGCAAAAAACTGTGTCACCAAAAAAAAATTGATGAATATTTAATACCGTTATACAATAAGAAGTAACGATCAAAACGGAACATGTATTCGCATCATATTGAATTGCAAAAACATTTTGTGATAGCGGAACCACTGAGAAACGTTCGTCTTGTTTCGCTTTTCTTCGGGTATATTCGTGTATTTCTCGGTTACACGTGATGTAGATCGCGTACAAGTCCAAAGCACAAACAAAAGTATAAACGAATTATTTTAAAACGGCGTTCATTAAATACACGATTGTTATCTACTATTATATAAGATAATTCTAATCAACATTAAATTTTTTGTTTTATCTGCATATCGATATTACAGTTTACAACGTTCTCAATACGGAATTATATTTTTGTATAGATAATGTTTTAATGATTAACGTAGTTGTGCCGGCGACGGGACAATCCAATCAACGTAAATGCTTGTCAATGCATATGTAGTAAACTACACATACACATACATGCTACAATTCTATTTCCAAAAAAGAAAAGCTTTTTTAAATTCATACTGTACTCATTATCTTCCACATTTATACGACATAATTCAATTTAAAAAGATTTTAGGATCAATTTAAAATAATACTAAATATATACTTGACATACTTATTAAATACTGCATCGAACATTAATGGGTATTTGAAACAACATTGGTTTTTTTTTTATATGCATTTAATTATTTCAGTGTAATCCATTTATTTATAATCCAAAACATTATTTAAATTTCTAAAAACATTGCATGACTGACCGACCAGCCATTGTTTATAAATAAATCAATAAAAGAGCATTTTCAGCTATGTGTGTGTATACATAAAAATACACACGCGCGAATTCGGATCGGATATCAATGTATCGCTTAACTAGAATGAATTTAAAATACCAGCATCTTTTTAATTGATTCATGTTATTCTCTTACCGTTGACCCAAGCATTGGTTTGCTTGACCGTGACGTTATCTTGATACCGTTGCAACGGCTTGGCGGTGATCTTGGAGTATAAGTTAGACATCTCTGTTCTTTCTGCAAGACGAGACGTCTTTCTTGTATATTTATCCTTCTTTTATTCTTTTTCGTGTTTATTTGAAATCGATAGTTAAAATCTTGAATCGTGTCGAATGAAAGAATCACGGTAAATTTAAGATAATAAAGGAGCGTAGGTTTAGGGCCGAAGCGCCATGCTAGGAAGACGGGCGCTGGTTAGGTAACACCACACGTTACCTTTCGTCTCTGCGATCGATCGATAATTCTAGTTACAATGCGCATGTCTCTTTATTTAAATCCTACCTTTTATATTTTCCTCTTCTTTTTTTTTTTTTTTGAAGTACTAATTTTTTCGAATAATATATTTCTAATTTTAATTAAATAGCATATTGCACATCCTTGATTTTGACTCTTTACAAATGAACCAATGAGTGACAGTATTTCTACGAATTCAAAAGGCTAAATTCAAAAAATTAAATGTTCAAATTTGCCACGTATTATATGTTACAATTTAAATCGTGTTGCATTTCCCTTTACTATATACTTTTATGAATTATTGTATTTTAGATCCTTGCATATATATTATGAGATTTGCAAACAAGCTTGAATTTGGTAAGAAAACTTACGAAGTATCAACGACTGCACTAAGAGTAATAAAAAGAATGAAAAAAGATTACATACACAGTGGCCGGAAACCATCAGGATTATGTGGCGCGGGTAAATTTGAATGATGTACTTTTCTAATTAAAACAATATATAATATATACATTTTTAAAAATTTGATTATAGCTTTACTAATGGCAGCACGATTACATGAATTTAATAGATCCCCTGCTGATATTGTAAAAATAGTTAAGGTTCATGAATCTACTTTAAGGAAAAGGTATATATATATATATATATATATATATATAATATTTTTGATATTAAATCAGCGATATTTAAAATGTTTAATTGTAGGTTAATGGAATTTGGAGATACACCTTCTAGTGCCTTGACTTTGGAAGAATTCATGGCAGTTGATTTAGAAGAAGAACAAGATCCACCTGCATTTAAAAGTGCTCGTAAAAAGGACAGAGAACGATTACAAAAAGTAGACAATCAAAAATTTTAGTCTTTCTATTTAATATTAATATTAATTTATATTATATTAATTTTGTATACTATACACTATTACTGTTTATACTATATTTTGCTTTTATCCATTTCAGTTGGAAAATATAGATTCAGAAATAAATGAACTTCAAGCTGAAATCGATAGACAAATAGAAGAACAAAAAGTTGGAAAGGGAAAAAGACGAAAAAGTGATATATTTGTTTACTTTTTGTAACTTCTTATTATACACTATATATTTCTTTAATATGGATCATTGATTACAGGATCTTCTTCGGAAGATAATTATACTAAAAAATTTATTGAAGAAAGTAATTTAAATACTATTAAAGATTGCATTGATACTGAAGCTGTGAATACGAATGTTGAGGAAGTGTTACTTGAGCGTGAAAAAAGCACGTTATTTACTACAGGACTTGGTAAGGAACCTAGTAACGTTGACAAAATAAATGAACAATTAATACAATTATATATAACAACAAAATTTTGTAAACTTTCAAAGGTCCCAATATTGCATTAATGGGTTTAGATGGTACAAAGGAATCAAAAGATAAAAACAAATCTAACTTTGAAAATGTAGGTACATACATTTCATGTAAAATGTTTAAATTTTGTTAAAAAAAAAAAAAAAAAAATGCGACATTTCTTTTATCGCAGGCTTCTGGAGAAATTAATATTACTGATATTGATGACGACGAATTGGACAGCTATATAGTGACAGAAAAAGAAGCTGAATACAAAAATACTGTATGGAAAAGAGTTAATGAAAAATATTTGACCCAGCAACAAGAAAAAGAAGAACAACGAAAGAAAGAGAAGGAAGAAGGTAAACCAGAGAAAAAGAGAAGACGTACTACAAAACGAAATAAAAATCAAGGTCCTGCTTCTACAGCAGGTAAATTAAGATTGAGAGATGTTATACTATATATATATATATATATATATATATATATATATATTTGCCATACTGAATTATATATTGTTATTTATTTAAGGGGAAGCCATCGAGAAAATGTTGCAAGAAAAACGTATATCTTCCAAAATCAATTATGATGTATTAAAAAGCCTGAACATAAATAGTCCAAATAATCAACAGAAAGAGCAAGAAAATCCATTATGTAAATCTAAGATTGATATTAAAACGGAGATTAAATCGTTAGGGTTAGTTGTTATGTGGAAATCTTTATGAATATTATATTTTACATTTAAAATATCTTATTCATTATTTTTTCTTTTTAATATTTGTTTATTTCACGTATAACCAGGACACCGATTTCGTCATCAAAGAATACAGAAACATCATTATCACAAGAGACACCAAAATCTAATAGAAAACGTAAAGTAGAAATATCAAGTCCAAAAGAACTGGAAGAATTTGTGGAAGAAGATATGGCACCTTCTACACCACCTGCACTTGATTCATCAGACGTTGGTAAGTATGAATGTCCGTTCTTTATTAATCTGTTCT
This sequence comes from Polistes dominula, assembly GCF_049000335.1. Lineage (NCBI taxonomy): Eukaryota > Metazoa > Arthropoda > Insecta > Hymenoptera > Vespidae > Polistes > Polistes dominula. The sequence continues at coordinate 9,731,830 of NW_028300951.1, forward strand.
CCTTCTTAATTTTTCAAATGTTAATTTGATATTATTTTCTATTGTACAGTGGATGAAGCAGAGGATTACATGGATGATGTTAATGATGAACCCACTGAAATGACAGGAAGAGAAATACTTAAACGAAGAAGTGGAATTGAAGACGACGATGATTATGAATATGATTATGGAGAAGAATATTAGTACTATATCTTAATCAATGCATTTTCTCTCTTTCCATTAATTTGATACGCTTATTAGATATGTTTTCTTATTCATTTTCTTGTATGTATTCTCTACGAGCCAATGGTACATGGTTTTTGTTAAAGGGTTATTAATTAACTTTTTTATTAACCATGTTCACGTTGCTTCACTTTAGTGATCCGAAGAAAATTAGTAATCTAAACGTTGCTAAACCGTTGACCTTACTTATTTTATTATACCAAACGTAATTGTAATTTTATATATATATATATATATATATATATATATATATATAGTATATTTTTTAGTTTTAGTTATTATTTAAATCATGCAGATCATTCTTTTTTATCGCCATTTATTCTAAAGTTAAAAATATTTATGAAAATGTAAGATATACACAGCTACAATAAGGAGAGGCATTTACGAAGTAATTTTTTAATAACTTCTTAATATTAAGTTTTTTTTTTTTATTAAAAAATAACGCGCCATTAATATTTATATATAAAATATACCTGAAATTAAACTGACAAGAGCTATTTCTTCTTCTTATTTTTATTATTTGTTTTTTCCTTCGAGGAATTCAATGTCTGTCACCTTTCGTCTACTGCTGCTGCTGCTTAGTTGTAATCAGTTTCATCTTTGTTTCTCTTAATCCCCTTAACGTGCAGCTGCTAAAAAATCGATGAGAATTATCCCTGGAATTTGTCGTTTTCATAGGTAGTCCCTCTAGCATATGCCCCAAAGATAGAGTAACACATTGAAGACCTTTATAGTTTGTAGTATATCCGCCCACCTCGCTGTGTTAAACGTGTTTTTAATATCTATGGTAGCTAATACAACTATGCACCACGTCGCGTGATAGGTCTCTTCAGTCCTTCGGTAGTCTACTGTTTCTAAGATAGATATGTTAAACACACGCATTTGTATTAATAGTATATTTTAAAATAAACTGTTAAAATACTTTCTTGTTACTTACTGAAAGAACAAATCAAATATTTGTTAATTTCATTTGAAGTTTAAAAATAAACCTTTAAATAAATAAAACTTAAAACTCATATTTTGTTCTTACGTCTTTGATACATTTCATTCTATTTGCTCGTATAGTTGTCCATATCCAATGACCAAATGTATCCAACAATCTGGTAAAGTAAGTACTCATGGTGGTATTGCTCCTCGTATTCATTTCAAAGTTCAGCTTCCTTGAGTTCATCTTAAAGTTGAGTAGTTTCTTCCCTTTTCAGCCAGTTTGTAATCTATTAAAAATAATGTATCAGTAGGCGTCAAATGTAGATTACATAATATGCCACCATATAAAAAGTGGACTTTATATTTGTAATAATGAATTTATATATATAATTTATTATAAAAATAAGATGAACAGTAAGTGCTCTTTAATAATCGACTGGTTTTGTGAATAAAAGAACAAAACAAAGAACAAAAAAATGTATGGAAGCATGAATTTCAATATATTGCTATGCAGTACACGAAGAATACGACAATTTTACTCTATTATTATTATTACTACTAATAATATTATTTGCAATTAAATTTTGTAGCTGTTGGGCAGAATAAATGTATTTAATCTTTCGCACATGTAAAATGTATATATATATATGATGTACGAATTTAATCATTAAAATTGTTAATGAGTAATAAAAAAATGCTTTTTTTCATCTATTATTTCAAAGTTAATTCAAAAGTCCATTGATACTTTCTATTATTAGAACAGCGTTTTCTAAACAAAATTTAATGTATAAATCGTATTATAAATTTTAAACGTAGCAAAGAATAAAAAAGGGGGAAGAAATGAAAAATATAAAATAAAAAATTACAAGAAAACTAAAGCAATTACAAGTATCTTAGAAATAAATTAGACTTCGAGCAAGATTTAGAAATTACTGTTCTAAATCAATTAATTTATCGACGAGAACAGTAAAAAATTAATGCAAATCAGAAACTATAATTTAATTCACGCTTCGCATTCATTTGCATATTAGTTGGCGCATTAATTATATTTTTTAAATATGAATAGACGCAGTGGATGATTTCTAGTCATTATTATAAGAGAAAAAGAAAAAAAAGAAAACAAACGAAACGAAGACATTATACAATAATACACATAAAGAAAGAAAATAATTGATATTGTATAAATTATTAATAAGATATTTATATTCATATTTATAGTTTCACTTGTAATATATAACCGTATGTATATACCGGGTGATCTGTAACTGATGGTACAAGCGAAAAGAGGGTGATTCTACACGAAAAAATAAATCGAAAATATAGAATAACATTTTTTCGTTTGAGGCTTTGTTTTCGAGAAAATCGACTTTAAATTTTCGCAAAGTACGCGTGCACTTGATCATATCTCGTTATACCGGACCTACGAACTTTTCATATAAGAATAACCTATACATATATATAAGTTAATTCCGAAAATTTCGTAGGGTATTTTCGAAATATAGATCACCCTGTGTATATATATATATATATATATATATTATATATTATAATAAAAGTACAAAAAATTTACTGTTTAATCCAATTAAAATATGAAAAATAAAATTTGTTATAACAAAATTAAAATAAATAAATTTTTATCAATAAGATATAAAAACTTAAAAATTGTATGGACGATAAAATATTGAAATATAGACAAAATGAAAATAAACTCATAAGAGTTCATCTAATTTAAAAGAGAATTCTTTTGAAGATGTTTGTTATCGTCAAAAGTAAAACTGAATAAACTGCGTATATTCGATTAAAAATTAAATTAATATGCTAACATTTAGTCTAACTCTCGATATGCATATAATGGAATCACGTTTCTCGCAAAAATCTTCTCTATCCTCTGTATAAAAGGAAAGAAGCGAGCGCTTTATCTTGAATTCTCGCAATGAGACGTATTTGACAATCGGCGGGGATTCGTAGTGACTCGAAAACTTTTTGTTCGATTCAATCACAAGCCGTAAATAATATTCGTTTATAGTAATGCCAATATCTATAAATATACATATATATATATATATATGTATATATATATATATATATATATATATATATATATATATATATATACGTAGGTCGGAACTTAAATAGTGGCAACTATTTATTCACAACCGATACAAATGAGTTACATGTTTGTACCTGTTACTGTCCTTCAAAGTAGTCACCAGCGTTGTGTAAAACCCGTTGCCAGCGATTTGGAAGGCGTAGTATACCGTAAGCAGAGCCTATTCTGTTGATGGTGCGAATGGAGCGGTCTACTGCCGTGTCTCATCCATTGTTACTATACGGCGTAAGAAAGAAGCCTCTCCTTCGCGCTCATAGCGCTCCAAGTGCGTCTAAGCAGCGTTATAAGCATCCATTCTGCATATCCGGCAATTCATGCGGAACCCATCGTGGCATTCGCTTCAGAACTCTTCGATGTCGAAGATTCGACAGGCAGTAGACCGCTCCATTCGCACATCAACAGAACAGGCTCTGCTAACAGTATACTACGCCTTCCACATGGCTGGCAACGAGTTCTACACAATGCTGGTGACTACTACAGGTACAAACGTGTAACTCTTTTGTATCGGTTGTGAATAAATAGTTGCCACTATTTAAGTTCCAACCTACGTGTATATATATATACACGTATATATGTATATATATGTACATATATGTATATATATATATATATATATATACATATGTATATCTATATGTATATATTATATTGACACATACTCGAAAGCATGTGCTTCTTTTATGCAGGTAAAGTAAAGAGCGCACGCGTTGGACATACCTTCATTTTCAAATTCAAAGCACGCCAGCTTTGAGCGCAAACGCAATTTGTAGAATTATCCGTATATCGCAGGTTGGATTATTCACAGGAGTCTCGCATCTACGGGCGGCCACACGCATAGGTAAGATCATAATCGTTGATAGAGACGTTTTCTTCGATTATCGCACGTTGATTCTCGCCATCGGACGTAGATATTCGGTAAAAACCTGCTAAACGCACGTGTCACACGCTAACATAATAAACAACGATCTTTGCGTATTTGATCTAACCGATTAGAACATCTCTAGCTGAGTTGACAGTTTAAAGCTATGCATTGTTATGTTCTATTTTTTTATAATCAAATTTATCAAATATCTAATACACTATATACAATATGCATAGCCTTAAAGAACTGTCATATGTTTCAAAGAAATATTATTAAGAGAAATTGTTGTTCGTAGACAAAGACTTTTTTCATGATTTTTTTAGTCACTATTTCCACATTTCACAATCTTGAAATATCTGTACAACATAATCCTAATAAAATAGTGATAATAATATATATAAATAATTATATATATTATTATTATTATTATTATATATATATATATATAATTGAGACTTATTAAAGATACTTTATCTATAAACTATATAACGCAACAGCAAAAATTGTATGATTAATTTATTACGTTTCTATACTATCGTAGTAATATCGAATATATTTTCATTAATTTTATATAATACGCATTTATTACTCAAAATAAATATCTTTCCCATTGACAAGAAAAGAAGGATTTATTTAACGACTAAATATAATCATTTTTAATAATTGTTCTTTACCAAGAAATTACATGAGACATTATAAATGTTCAAAATATAAATCACTTAATCTTTCTATTTGTCTAATGTTTCAAAATCTTGGAATGTTCGTGAAATAACAAGTTAAATAATTAGTATATTACTCACCTAGGGAGGTAAAGTAAGAAATGTCTCAGAGCACATGTAATTATTGTCCGAGGCGAAGCCGAGGTCAATAAACATGTGCTCTGAGACATTTCTTACTTTACTGCCCTAGGTATGTAATATACTATTTCTTATTTAATTTTAGATTCAGGAAAAGAACAAAATCATGACATTTAAATCAATCAAATTATAATCACGCTGAAGCGTGATATTATGTTTTTTTTTTTTTACATTTCTATACTTATCTTATAAAGGTACATAAATAACTTCTGAAAGCACATTTTCTTGCTTTATTAATGAACATTCAAAACATTATTTAAGTTCTTATTTGTAAAAAAAAGATTATACAGCAATACTTCTATAGTCTAAATCCATTTTTATATGTATAGAACTAATACTATAAAATATAATGAAATCATCTAAACCTACAGCATGATTATTTACCTTACTTAATATAAAAAGACACATGATTTGTAAATATTGGTTTTAATAATAATGATAATGATAATAATAATAATAATAATGATTATAATAGTAATAATGATTATAATAATTATAATAATTTTTGATCATATTTAAGAATAAACAAAAAAACGAATGAAAAAGTAAAATTGAAAAAGGAACATAAAATCTTTGTTTAAACATTATTTTAGTCTTATGTATTGTTAATGATTTTACTCAAAATGAAAAGAAAGAGAAAAAAGGGGGGGAGAAAAAGTAAGAAAGAATATTAAAATTATTTTGTTATATTATAACAAATGTAGCTTATTATATGTATTCTATATGTATAATGTGTTTGTATCTATATTATGTTGCATGTTGCTGTTTCTAGTATTTTTTCTTTTCGTTTTCATTAATGAGAGATTACCATTAAGTATTAATCTTTCTTCCTCTTTTTCTGTTTTGTTTTATATTGAATAATAATTTACATCACCCATGATATTTCTCTTTCTTACCACACCTTAAGAGTTATACGTAAGAATTTAGGTCTATTATCAATTACACCTATAATCATCGTAATTGTATGGATTCTGCGTCGCAGATCCTCGATATTCGGGTCCATGCGAGTGGCCACCACTAAAAAGGCATTATTTAAAGCTGCCTTTTGCATGCGCTAGTATATGCATTAATATGTTTTTAGTACCTCGGTGGCATCGCATCTGCCGGACCTGGGAAGCTAAAAGGTCAGAAAAATAAAAAATCGCACAATTAATTTTTTCTTATGGCATTAACGTCGCAAGGAACTGATGAAAGTATAAGATGCAACACTATTACTCACGAATAACTAAATAATAATCATAATAATCGCGTATACGAAAATCTTATCGTTCGTAATGTTGTGTCCTGAGATATACTATGCACTTATATATATTTATATATACATATATTATATATATAAATACATATATATGCATACACTTCTCTTTGTTATTTTTTTCTTTCAACGTCATAACGCATGAAATAATAATATCACATGATTGAACGCCGAAGATGACTATGTTCGAGTCTCGACGAAAATCTTAATAACAAAACACGGTATAGATCATTGTTGGCTCATCTTTAATATCGCATAGATCTTTCTCTCGCTCTTTTTCTTTGTCTATAAGCCATATATGATAATTGCAAATTGTCACAATTTTTGTCCAATGTTTCATCAAATGCATCCTTAAATATGGCTTAATACAAACGACTTAACTTTCCTTTTTTTTCTTTTTTTTCTTTTGATTGAAACCATAAACGACGATGATAATTACAAACGCAAATGGATAATTACTACAAAACGCAATAATAAACGCATATTTTTCTTTTGCACCAAAAACTACGATTTCTTCGATTCATTATCATATTTAGTTTTGCAATTACGTGAAACGCTTTCACGTATTATTATAATTGGTGCTACTACTTCGATGAGCAAAGAAGAAAATCAAATAAAACAAAAAGTTGTAATAGATACGCAACAATTCTCTTTAGTAACGCTTCTTCTTCTTCTTCTTCTCCTTTTTTTCATACGTAAAAAAGCGCTATATATTTATTAACGAGTTACGGTTCCGAAATATATATGTCATCGCCCGATTTATTATTCGCAAATATTATCTTTCTTTTCCTTTTTTTTTTTTTTAATATTTTTTTTAAACGAACGCTCGATTTTTAGATTTCTCTCACGAAACGCGTAAAAGAAGAGAGGTAATATAGATTTAAAAATGATTAATAAAGTCAATTATAAATATTGCATATTTTGTAGTAAATCATTTAATCTTTGACGATAATTTATCGAACAATTTGTAAATAATATTATTATTTATTATGACAAATTTTCAAAATTAAATCTGAATTATTAAATATTTTTTATATAAATATAGATCAGATCATACGAATCATGTTTAAGAGATATTTGTTAAATAATAGAAACATTTTTGTATGCACATTACCTCTGTTCTTTTTTACACACTCAGGAGCTAAAACATCGTGTAACGATATTTATTATCCACCGTTTATTAATTAATAAATGATATTTTCTTTTTTGCAAAAGATGGCACGCCACACACACACACACATATATATATATATATATATAGACATATATGTGATCGAAATGAATTATTATCGCGGTAAGTGTCACACCTTATACTTTTACAGAAATATTTAACCTGTGACTATACTAAAAAAAAAGTATGTTTCTTACGAGAAAATGAAATAAAATTAAGTAATTAAAGCATGTAACGCAGAAAGGAACGAGGACGTTTTAGATCAACGATCAGTCGTTCGCATGTATTCCTTTCGCTTCTTTTTTTTTTCGATCTTATTGCATATCGTACAATTATTTTTCAGCTCGCTATATCATAAAAAAATATATTATTTATAAATAATATAAATCAAACTTACCGGCCGCCGCCACGTGGAGGAGGTCCGTATGCATCAGGTCTGTCGTATCCTTCGGTATAACTGTATTAATAAACAGTATATGTATTATTTTGAAAAATACGTAGGTTGGAACTTAAATAGTGGCAACTATTTATTCACAACCGATACAAAAGAGTTATATGTTTGCACCTGTTACTGTCCTTCAAAGTAGTCACCAGCATTTTGTAAAACCCGTTGCCAGCGATGTGGAAGACGTAGTATACCATTAGCAGAGCCTGTTCTGTTGATGGTGCGAATGGAGCGGTCAACTGCCATGTCTCATCCAGTGTTACGATACGGTGTAAGAAAGCCTCTCTTTCGCGCTCATAGCGCTCCAAGTACGTCTGAGCAGCATCGTAACGTAAGAAATGGATATTTCTGCATTTCAGTCAATTCATGCGGAACCCATCGTGGCATTCGCTTTAGAACTCTTCGATGTGGAAGATTCGACAGGCAGTAGACCGCTCCATTCACACCATCAACAGAACAGGCTCTAATAATGGTATACTACGTCTTCCACATTGCTGGCAACGGGTTCTACACAACGCTGGTGACTACTTTGAAGGACAGTAATAGGTGCAAACATGTAACTCTTTTGTATCGGTTGTGAATAAATAGTTGCCACTATTTAAATTCCAATCTACGTGTTACATAAGATTAATACTTATCAAAGAGAAATCAATAACGAAAAGAAAAAAAGTCATTAACACATATAAAATCTTAATAGTGAAAAATTTAAAATATAAATGATGAATCTTACCCTCCACCGACAGGTGGGTATCCACCACTGGGAACGGCACTACCGGGTCTTCTACTAAACATATCCGCTTGTGGTCCAGGACCAGTATTATAGCTGGGAGCACCAGTACTATAGCTGGGACCAGTACTCATTGGCCTAATAAAAAAGAAATTTAATCAGTGAATAAAAGTTTATTATTAAAAACATTAAACTAATATTTTCTTTTTGCTTGCTAGAAGTATCACGCGTCATCAGGTATTATACTAATGACTGGTTTAATTCTTTTCTATTTTTTGCGATAATCTGTTATAACATTCCTTATTATGGCATGAACATTTTGTGAGCCATTGTTGATACATTCAAAGGTGAAGGAGATTGCCGCGTTATTTCTAATATGTGTCTCCTTAATTATTTCATTTTATTTCTTTCTTTCTTTCTTTACAATGTTCAATCAAAAATGTGTAAGAATATTTCATTGCAACTTAACGATGAAATTACATACCTCAAAACCAGCAGTGCGTACAATTTGTATGTCAATAATCTGTTGAATATATGGCGGTTCTTGTAAAACCCTTCTGCTTTGGCTTAGATTATATCATATAAAGAATAGCAGACATCGTCATAATATAAAACTTGTAATAGATATTCCAAAAATACCTGCGATGTAACTTTTACAAATGTTCTACTAGATAACGATTAATTTCATGAAGCTAGACATTTACTTAGAAAAATAGACAAGTAAAGTTCAACATGGTTCAATTTCTACATGCACTCGCACTTACTCTTGTAATTTTTCTTTTTTTTTAAGGCCGTGCATGGTCTTAAGCAGATTAATAAAAGTGCAAATTTATTTTTGAGATAATTAAATTATAATATTGTTAGATGCATTTGAAAAAGTTCCAATGAAATTAATCACTTTAATGTTCTTACACTTAATGGCTCAAAAAGATATTCGCGATTATCATCGATATAAGATCAGTATTACTTTAATTACATGCAACAACGACACTACGCTTTTAAAAGGTATAAGAAAAAGATTGAGAAGATTCTTTTTCTTAAAACAATCGAATATTCTCTGTGTTTTTTTCTTTCAAGTAAAAGCATAAAGATAATTGTTTTTAAAGTATAATATAATTTTACCAATGACTCTCATCATATCCAACATCAGCATAGCCAGTACCATATCCTGTCGCAGCAACAGCTGCGCCTCCATTTCTCATTGGTCCTGTCGCAGCACGATCATAATCATTTCTTGCAGTATAGTCAACTGTGCGACTTGCCCCAAAATTATCCGTACGACCATAATCAACTGGGCCTGGTGCTCCACGGTTGAAATCTCCTGCCATACCAGCTCCAACTACTGGAAATAATATAAATATATATAAACTGAAACAAATTAATATTATTATTATTATTCGAAGAATACTCTTTTATCATGTTGCTAATATATTAATTAGAAAAATTCTAAAATTAATCCAACGCCAAATCATAACGTTACCATAATCTGTTCTCGCTCCAAAATCAGCAGCACGGGTATAATCAGCAGTCCTGCCATAATCAGCTGTTCCGGTCGGGCCATATCCTCCTACAGCAGCAGCAGGTCCATAGCCTCCACCCATCCCTGGCGCTGTTGAAGTATATCCCATCGCAGCAGTTCCCACGTTCTGGCCATAAGCTCCACGGTCGGTATACCCAGTGCCAAAGTCGGTCCCTCGTCCACTAAAGTCCCCAGCACCTCGATTGTAATCGGTATAGCCAGCTGCGACGCCACCTGCAGCAGATCCATCGTAACCAACGAGTTGGATCGGAAGAACTGTAAAGCACGCCGAATATTCCAGTTGGTTTTTAATTTGAAATGAATATGGATTTAAAATCAACGTGCTATACTCTCATCGTTGTTAAGGAAATTAATAAAACAATAATAAAAGATTTAATGAGATTAGAATATGTTATTTATCTTAACCTATTATAAACAAAAAAATGCAGAGTTAATTGTAGGATGAATGAGAAGATAGCATCGTCGATAAATGTTACGTCTTATTAAAAATAAGAATACGCAGTTACCTCTTCTATCATTGTATGGTCCAGGACGAGCGTCTCTACCACCGTCTCGTCCTCCTCTACCACCTCTCATAGGTCCGCCTCTTCTGTCTCCATCCCGGCGTCCTCCACCACCTCCGCGTGACTTCCCAGTTGACTGCTCTACGTTGATGGTTGCCCCTTTGAAAATTGAATTGTGGAGTGCTTTGATGGCCGCAGCTGCATCTTCCTCTCGTGCCATGTGTACGAAACCATATCGATTCATAACATCGCATTCCGTCACCTCACCAAACCGTGAGAATAGTTGTCGCAACTCATCGTTGCGACAATTTTCTGGTAACCGGCCCACAAATATTTTTGTTTTTCTCTGAAAAAATGCAAAATATCATAAATAAAGTATCTTATTCTGATATTTAAAAATATCTCTATGATTAAATACATATATGAAACTAAAGTAATCATGCTATACAATAAACGAAGATATGAGACAACTATTTTTGTATACACGCGTATGTATCTCTAAATTCGATCATACTTCTGTAATAGCAAGCATGGTGTCTGTTAGAGAATTTACTTTAGCTCAGTTTTTTTATATTACAAGCTTACATTATATCTATATATAATATGTTATATATAATGCAAATTATACTGAGCTAACAGAAGCATCATTGATCAAGTGTATAATATCTGTAGAATCTAATACAAAATTTGCATATTTAGATTAAACAAATGCATACTCAAATTTGCTGCGTCAGATTATAGACCACTTCGACTTACCCATCTGTATTAATGATGCTCAATAATCATTTTATTAGAGAACAGTGGATTTATGTATAGTTTCCTTAAATGTATTTCCTGTAGTTTCTGGGAAGTGTGTAATTATAGAAAAATATGCATAGCTTTTTATAAAATAGCATATTAAGAACAATTGGTAAACAAAAATAATTGATGCTTATTAAATAAAATATAATATCCTAAGTAACAAATGCGCTTACCGGTTGATTAGAAGACACCATTTTCTGTAAAAAGAAAATAATTATTTTTTTTTAATATAAAATATATCAAATAGTAAGTTACTAAAATTATATGCAATTTACATGGTATAATATTACAATGAGCTTTACTAGTAACAAGTAAGGTATATAATATAACTGACACAAGATAAACGTTTTATATCTCACATCTCACTATTTTCGTTTAATCTCGAATATTTAAAAAAATATATAGTAATTATGAAAAAATTGATGCTTTCATTTCTTAAATATATATTAAACGTGTTATTTATAGAATTACATATGTACATATCTAATATTTCTTATATTAAGGAAAACTACATTGTCGAGAAATTAGAAAGCTTAGCCAAAAAAATGGTAATATTATGATCACGTAATTGTGTGGTGGTCGAAAACGCGGAAACTACTACAGTCAAGTGAATCTTATAATGAATCCAACTTTGTTGCTAATTTTTAACCGAAATAAACACTAATATGTTTTCGTACAATAATACAAAACATATGTTTAAGGTATTATTAAAGAATATGTAAAATAATTAAAACATACGTGTTAAAAAGCCTATTCTTCTGTATCCGGTCTTTGCATACTACATAAAGTCACTTAACTACTTAACATTACTATCAAAACAATACGATACCGCTCTTTTTTCAGTAATCTAATTATGCTAATTATTGTCGATAAAAAAACATTGGCCATACTCACATGTAATTGCGACGTTTTGGCGAAATTAAATTAAAATAAAAAGGATGAAACTTTCGTGACGCTCTACAGCGAAATGAAGCACAAAATGGCGTCTGACGATTACAAAGTTATAAACGTATCGTATAAACGAATCATGGGTACGAATCTTCGGTTAACCGTCGATTCCTGTATAAGTTATAACACCAGATGGCAGCACATATTAACATAACCTAGGGATCCTGTAGGAGGGATGCGCCATACATATTCAGCTCATGTGCCATTGACTGAAAATTTTAGGGGACCGCTTCCGATCCAACGCGCAGCCATGTTTATCTTTAGTATGTATTAATAGCTGTGGTTAGTTTAAGTTTGGAATACTTATAGTTTTTATTGTGATATTTATGTTTAATTATTTTGTTTCTTTTAGTAGTTTTCTATAAGTGTAAGTTTAATTTACTCATTTAATAGTTACAAGTATAAATGTACAAACCTAACCTATAACTTATCGTTTGTTTACAGACTTATTGTTTGTGGTGAATAATCATGGTTCGACAGTGTATTCTTAATTACTGCAAAAGTTCAACAAGAACTACGCAAGACCGTAAATACCTTATACCATCGCGTAGGTATAATCACAAAAATTTACAAAATTTTAAGCAAACAAATCTCAGTTCGAGTAAAACTATGACCATGTACCATATTGAGAAATAAAAATATGTTAAAATAAATCTATTTTTTAATTGTTTTATATATTTGTCTTATTATTATTATTATTATTATTATTATTATTATTATTATTATTATTAATATTATATTTATAGTAGATAATTATATTTGTCAAAATTGTATAAATTCCTACAAATTATTTTGAAATTTCAAAATACTTATTACAATTCCTTTTATCAAATCAAACTTAATTAAGTCTTTCTTATTGAATTTATAATAATTTTTTCGTGTAACCTATTCTATTTTAATATAAATTTTTAATTATCATTAAATATAGTTCATTTTTTTTCTATATTTGATGCAATTCATTATTTCATAATTATTTCAATGTTTGAATCATTCGCGCGCAAAATTGAGTTCCGGTCCCCCAGCAATGTACATGGTGCATCCCTCCTATAGGATCCCTAATATAACCAAAAGCTTCGATATAATTGGTCAATCGTGAAAAGTTACATTTATTTCAATTTTAAAGGATTATACACAATTAGAATTTTCAAAAAATCGGTCTTTTTTCATTTTCGGGATGTACATATATTTAAGTATATTCTCTGAAAATTTGAAGCCAATCCGGTAAATATTTTCGGAGATATACCTGAATTTGTAAGGCCACGTCAGAATGTTAGAAACAAAATGATTCGTCTCTGTAAGTTTCAACGGGAATTTCTTCGACCCAAGCAATCTCTGGAAATGCTAATTTATTTGATTCCCCTTTTTTATTATCGTGTAAAATTTTCAATTGTTATATAAACATAGAGATATTACAGATAGAGTAGACAAACCATAGGCGGTTGTGTACATAGAGATATTACAGATAGAGTAGACAAACCATAGGCGATTGTGTACATAGAGATATTACAGATAGAGAAAACAAACCATAGGCAGTTGTGTAAGTGGAAATGTCTCTGCATGAATATAGCAGCAAAAAACGAAAGGTTGATGTTTTGTTTCTCCTAACTCATGCGGTACACATATATATATAACGCAAGAAAGAACAAAAGACTCGTAAGTTAGAGAGAGACAACAGATCAACCTCCCATGTTCTATCTCTTTTTACTTTGCTAACAGGTTTTATGCTGGGTTGTTTGCTCTATGTGTAGTATCTCTATGGTATCATCCACGGAGGAAAGATACCAGGAGTCCAAACGTAATGTTGAAAGAATGGTATCAATTTATGGGACAAGATATTTTACCGGTAGGGCGCGCTGCTTTCCACAGAGTACTCGTTTAAATATTTACGCGGGAAGTCTTGTTGTTATTGACAGTTCTGAGAAAATCATGTTCGCAAATCACACGTGTTAGAAGTAAAACCTTCAAAAATCTACGTTTCGAGAGAATTAGACAATGCACAGTTTTAATAGTAAGATAATTGTAGGATTTATTTATTATAACATTATTACTATATGTAATAAAGGTCACACCGGTATGGTCTCTGGGTGGAATAGCCGATAAAAAGTGCACTTTTAACAATTTAAACAATAAAAACGGAATGCTGAATGCAATAGTTATAAATAGTCACCAAATTGGTAGGATGTTTATCAAAGGAAATATAATTCATCAGAAATAAGGTAAAAATAAATAATCCTTTTTTTGAAACTCAGGTATAAAATTTTTTTTGTTAGTATGGTTTTCTATTTCCCGTTTTCATCTACATTCTTGCGCTATATAACAAACATTTTAGGATAGATGAAATAAAGGCGTTACGAAAAACATATGGAAAATACTGCTGGACTGAACGAAGGTTCTGGTAAAATGCAATGAAAGATCTAATAAAGTTATTCTCTAGAAATGTTTTTTCAACTCTGTAGCCTACCACACTTCGAGACCCTTATTACTTATAACATATCTCGTCCTTATTCTTTGGACCACAAACTTATCTTTCTAAATACTCTCGTCTAAATAAAGATCTGAACAACGAAAAATCTAAAAAAATGCATTGAATCGTATCGCTCTCTCAGCTTATCGAACTGTGTACACTACGAGTCTCAAATTTCAGCTCCGTGGTAAGCTCCACCGAATCACACTGGGCGTTCAACATCTTAAAAATGTTTTTATTTTATTGAAAAATTCGTATAAGTTTCTTAAATGCGCAAATATCACAATTTATAATATAATTTTCATATATGCATGGGTCAGTACATCTCTTTGGATATTTTTTATAAAAACATATAAAAATCAAATTTAATAGACATATTTTGTCTTTATGCATCAAATATATTTTATAAAGAAGCAAAATAAAAATATAACAGTAATTTACTTGCTTTTGAATGGAATTTGTCAGCTGCTCCTCATTTATTCCACAGTATTCTCTAATTCTTTTTCTCTGATGTATCTGGTAATCCTTTTTTTTTTTTTTAATTATTTCAGATAATACAATTATTATATATTCTATGTACTTCATAATTATTTATTATAATATTTGTGAAATAAAGAATTTAATACTAATTTTTCAATAAAATAGAAACATTTTGAAATAGAAAAGAAATACCACGTTTGGTAAAATAAAAACAAACCACGCACCTTCTTTCTTTATTTCGACCGTCGGTTGGTTTGGACCTTATGGGGTTATATACAGTTAGACGGCCGAAAAAAAGTGAATTTTCCAGAATTTTTTCTAAAAAACCTTTTAAATTTATTGATCCAACAATTTATACACATATTATGGTATCTTTTAACTGTATTTTAAGACTTAGTACTAGTAAAAATATTTATTTGAAAAAGAGCTACAGCTGATCTCCAGGAGCTCCTCTCAAAAAAGACGTTTTGCGGTGACCACTATATCTCGGAACTGGATCATCTTAAATTAAAAAACCAAACAGATTTCGTTAAAATAATGTTAAATCTAGTAATTAATCGAAGGAATAAGCAAAATAAAATTTTTTGACAAAATGGCGGTTTCTCAAAAAAAAAAATCGATTCTTCACCGAAATTTCGGCCTTAAATTGTTTATAAAAAAAAAAATATCTATCGGAGAGAAAAAATCTTCGATTAATTACTAAAAAATATATTTAAGAAGGTCGTGTTAAAATTTGAGACTAATCGGTTTAGCCGTTTTCGAGTAATGTTGGTCACCGACTTTGATAACACCATTTTGAGAAAAACGCGTTTAAAGTTTGTACCTTGTACTTCCAAGCACTCTGAAACGCCTTTTCAAATTAGCTTGTAACTTTGAAAATATTCACCGGAACGATATGAAATTTTCTGTGTGTATTCTTAAATATATGTACATTAGGAAAATAAAATTAAAAAAAAATCGATTTTTTGAAAATTCTAACTGTATATAACCCCTTATACTTTTGTCGCATACCTACGTGCTTATCTCTGTTTATTCTTCTACCCTTCTATCGCTCCTACCTACAAACATTTCGAGTATCGAAAGAATACGTGTCCACGCTTTGTAGTTGCAGTCGCACACAAACACACACATATACAACCAGGAGCGATAACTACGAAGCATAGCATAAAGAGGAGACCGAGAATAGGAAAAACTGTATAGCTATATTCCGTCTCATTTTCTCGCAGGCTAAATCCTATATGTTTGCCTCTTTTTCTTTCATTATTTAGTATAGCAGCCGTTTCATAGCTTCGTTACATAGCTCCGTTTCTTTACTTTTCAGATCACTCCCATTCTAAAGAAGTTTTCACTTCAAAAATATTTTGAGAAACGTGGAATTAAATAAAAGTTTAAGGAAATGTTTAGAAACCTCAAACGTTTTCAACTCAGCAATATCGAGAAGTTTAAGAGATAATCTGCAAAGTTAAAAACATCCGATATTAATAAATCATAATACAAAAATCAGTAGGCACCAAACCATTTTGTTTAAAAAAAATAGATTTATGTGAAGAAAAATTTTAAGAAATTGAGTTTATAGTTCATTTTTAACCTTTCCATGTAAAACTATTAAAAATTGTCTCTATGAAAAATTACTAGAAAAAATATTTTTAAAAATTGTCAAATGCTCCTATTTATTTGAGTATCACGATAAATATACTTGATGAAAAAAAAATAAATAAGTTATTGTCAAACATATTATTTATTAATAGTACAAATAAAACATATTTAATATTTACAAACCAAATTATTATAGTTTTAAGAGTATCCGGAATATTGCTATCGAGAATTTTAAATTATTTTTTAAATTAGAGTGATTAATTTTTTTATTGATTTACTGAGCATTTCAACATTCTTTAGAAAAAAAATAAAACTAATTACTTCTATATTACACACACAAAATAAAAATATAACATGTTTCAAATATTATTTAAAAACTACACAAATGCAATAATCAATTATTTGTTAATAAATTTGTTATAAAATTTTTAATATTATCTTGAGATTACTCACTTTTGGTGCTTTTAATAAAGCCACTTTTCCTAAATTCTCCCCTGCCTTTCGGCCAGTAAGGCAACCATAAACGGCACAAACTTTCCCATTTTTTAATAAAAATTATTATAAAAAAATAAATTAATATTTTATATTTAATTTAAATGTAATAATAATAATAGTATCGGTACGCTCTGAATACTTGCGCTGCTAGTGGCAAAAAAGAGAACTATGATCTGGGTCAAGAAATGACTACCACAAAAAATGGGGAAAATCCCATGTCGTTCGGACTCCTGGTATTTGTCATCCGTGGTATCATCTCTTATGGAAGAAAATTTGAAAAAGTGTCCAGCATATGCTATAAATAACAGTTCAAAAACCTTTCAGAATGATGCTGGTGTAGACAAAAGGTATGGTATGAATGTAGTAATTGTAAACGAATTGAAGTATACCGAGTTAATAAATTTAATATTATTGGCGACCAAAGTAGTTAATTATTGAAAATTTCAACTACTTGCGTAGTACAAAATAATATAGTAAATATAACCTTAAAAAAATTATTATGAGAAAACGTGTAGCTAGAGTGATTTTATTTCGTGAACTGTGAATAGTATGTTTATTGATTTTTTATCATTTAATTTTATGAAAAAGAATGTGAATAACAAAAAAGTTATGGATAAAATTTCTTAAAAAAATTTCTTCTTGTTTATTTTTCAATCCCACTCTAATAATATTTGGCACTTCCTTTAAGATTTACCCTGAAGCTACTGTGGCGCCACCCTAATTGAATGCATTTTGACGGACACTTTTCATATACACAGATGTTACTTCTTAACTCTACCCTTCATATTGGAATAAATTTTATTCAAAAGTTATAAAAGTGCCCCGTAAATGTTCAAGATTACGTGGAAGTACCGAAAAATTTCAAATTTCTAAAGGTAAAAAGAGAAAACAGGCTTTTAATCCAAAGACTGCTGAGACGGATAAGAGTAGTTTTAGTGCATCCGCTAAAAAATTCAAAATGCAGAAAGAGATTTTAGTTTCACGTGATCCTTCGATTGAATATAGAATTTTAAATTTCATTACTGTATTTGCTGCGATAAGTGATTATATGAAATGTAACTCTTGTGACGGAAAAATAAAATTTGAAACTGCTTCTCCACGTGGACTTGGTTTTAAAATCGTTGTAGTGTGTGATAAGTGTGAAAATCGTGTTATAAACTCCAGTCCTTTTGTGAAGCATTCTTACGAAATAAACAGACGATTTATATTTGTGATGAGAATTCTGGGACTAGGATTAAAAGGCGCAGCTAAATTTTGTGGCTTGATGGACATGCCTGCTTTTTTAACGCAAAACACTTATGATTTGATTATTGACAACATTCACTCTTGTGTGAAAGTAGCAGCTGAAAAACTATTTGAAAAAGCCTGTACCGAGGAAAAAGAAGCGACTGCTGAAAACCAAGGTGATGAAAATAATGAAGAATTAACAGTTTCGGATGATGGAACCTGGAAGAAGCGAGGGTTCAATTCTTTGTATGGAGCGACATCATTGATTGGATATTACACTGGAAAAATCATTGATATAATTGTTAAAAGTTTATACTGTGAACCGTGTGAGGTTTGGAAACCTAAAAAAGGTACTGAAGAGTATAATGATTGGTATAATGAACACAAAGATGCTTGTTCTGCAAATCACCAGGGCTCTTCAGGTAAAATAGAAGTCGATGCGGTTATTGAAATATTTAAGCGTTCAATAGAATAATTCAAAGTTCGTTATAGAAACTATATAGGTGATGGCGATTCAAAAACATATTCTGCGATTCTGAAAGCTGCTCCTTACGGTGAAGTTGAAGTTGTCAAAAAAGAATGCATCGGTCATGTTCAAAAGAGAATGGGTTCACGACTCCGCGAGCTAGTAAACAAAAATATAGAAACAGTTGAAAAAGGGAAAGGTAAACTCACGGCTAAGGTAATAGATAAGCTGACAGTTTACTATGGTTTGGCAATAAGGAGAAATTGTGATTCTGTGGATAATATGCGTAATGCAATTTGGGGAACATATTATCACTATTGTTCGACTGATGAGAAGCCTCAACACGAAATGTGCCCAGGTGGAGAAGGTTCATGGTGTAGTTGGCAACAAGCGCTAGCAACAGACACATTATCTTCTTACACCCATGATTATCCAACTTTACCAGCTGATGTTGCTGAAACTATATATCCAATTTATGAAGACCTTAGCAACGTTAAATTATTGGAAAGGTGTGTTGGTGGATTTACACAAAACGATAATGAGAGTTATAATCAGTTAATATGGAAAATAACTCCAAAAATTGTTCCATGTGGCTCTAAAATTGTTGAAATAGCGGCTTACATTGCAGCTGGAATGGTTAATGAAGGTACAAAATCATTATTGTACTTTATGAGTGCATTAGGACTTTCATTAGGCACCGCAGCTCATGCTTATGTCGATAAAGAGGACGCAGAGCGCGTGATGATCTCCAACGCGAGAGCGCATGGGAGCACGCGAGAAGGAAGAATGGCTCGACGACAACACCAGCTGGACTTATTAGAAGCTACCGGTACTGCAGAAGGTCTCTCTTATGGCCCTGAAATAGATGATACCATGTAAGTTGAAGAAACAAAATTTTAATTATGTGTAAACTATTACTGAAAAATTTTGTTCAAATAGACGCCATTTTGTCACAAATCAAAATTTTTATTATTCCTTCGTTCAATACCTGCATTAATTTATCCTTTAAAAGAATCCACCATATTTTTTGATTTCAGATAATCCAAACCGCCGAAATAGAAATCACCGCCAAGCGCCTTTTTTTGGAGGTCGTTTGGGACATCATCTACAAGAGCGGTGCACATCAATATTTTTACATGATCGACGCGCTATTGTATTTTTAAAAGTAGGCTCTATTTGAATTATTCACAAGAGTGAATGTTATCAATAATCAAATTATAAATGTTTTGCGTTAAAAAAGCAGGCATGTCCATCAAGCCACAAAATTTAGCTGCGCCTTTTAATCCTAGTCCCAGAATTCTCATCACAAATATAAATCGTCTGTTTATTTCGTAAGAATGCTTCACAAAAGGACTGGAGTTTATAACACGATTTTCACACTTATCACACACTACAACGATTTTAAAACCAAGTCCACGTGGAGAAGCAGTTTCAAATTTTATTTTTCCGTCACAAAAGTTACATTTCATATAATCACTTATCGCAGCAAATACAGTAATGAAATTTAAAATTCTATATTCAATCGAAGGATCACGTGAAACTAAAATCTCTTTCTGCATTTTGAATTTTTTAGCGGATGCACTAAAACTACTCTTATCTGTCTCAGCAGTCTTTGGATTAAAAGCCTGTTTTCTCTTTTTACCTTTAGAAATTTGAAATTTTTCGGTACTTCTACGTAATCTTGAACATTTACGGGGCATTTTTATAACTTTTGAATAAAATTTACTCCAATATAAAACAAAAAAATCACGAAAAACAAGTTTGAACTGACAGCACGACTTTACAACGTGGCAGAATTCTTTAGACTGACAAAATACTTTTATTTTAGGTTATAATAACTGAATGTGACCTTGAAGTACTTAGTGGACCTATTATACTCGCCTTCTACGATAAAACACAGTAGAAAAAGAAACCTCAGGTAGCGCGTGCAGTGAGTGCAGCTGCTATTCCGGTTCTTACTCTACCTGCTTTCTAACACTCTGATGTGGCCTTACAAATTCAGGTATATCTCCGAAAATATTTATCGGAATAGCTTCAAATTTTTAGAGAATATACTTAAATATATGTACATTTTGAAAATGCAAAAAAAAAATCGATTTTTTGAAAATTCTAACTGCGTGTAACCCTTTAAAAGAGAAGAATGCAACGCAGGTTGTGGTGATAAGAATTAATGATATTTATGATGAAACTTGAAATATATTTTATAATATTTTATAAATGATATTCTGAAATTATTTATTATTTCCTCATCTACCTATATTTGATCACAAAGTTTTAAGATCAACACGTATAAATATAGTAATAAATTCAGGTAAAAATTGAAAGGAAAGAATGATGACTTACTTAAAAATCAATGATTTTATTGTCTTCTTTTTAATAAAATTAAATGCAAATTTAGATAAAAATATGTAGTTTGAAATTAGATCAATATCATTATCACAAAGTAGGTTCTGGTCCAATACCTCCAGCGTGTCTATAAACAAGTAAAGATACTTCTATGGCCAATTTGTTGACATTAGATAAATTTTCACATTCTGCATACACACGTACTATATCCTCAGTACCGGAAGGTCTAACAATATATTATTCATATTATTATAACTAAAAATATTAGAACGAAAATATTTATTTGTAAATGTATAAAATACCTGATAAAACTTCTTCCTTTCGAATACTTAGCTGTGACTTTATCAATTTCATTTTGTAATCCTATGGGCGTAACGCACTGTCTTTCTGCATTAGTCGTTGTAATAATATTTCTGTCCTTAACTTTAACTTTCACTTGTTTATTTGGCAAATCTGTATAACATTGTTCCCAATCAATAATACTCCATCCTTTAGCATGTAAAATAGTTTCTATTAACAACATATCGCTTAAGGCATCACCAACGGTCTGATTAATTATATTTATTATATGTATTAATTTTTCAGCAGCAATACGTTCATTTTCTTTCAACCTATAACCATAATAAAATATCAGCACGATTGTATGCATATAAATTTATCATTTGAATAGATCTAATCTTACTTAAGATTTTCTGCAGCATTTGAAATAGATTGAATAGCTGTTTCCTTAAAAAGAACGGTACCATGACCATTCGCTTCAAAATAAACACCAATATCAAATTCTGTTGCTTTATTATGCAAATGTTTTACACCTGTTGAAACGCATGCAACTGGAACTTTCTAAACATAATTTAGGGGAATTAAATATTTCATTTAAAGATTACTTTAACAAAAAAAAAAAAAGATAAATAAATATATACCAATTTCTGCGAAATATAATTAGTTGAACTTGCATTAGCATATGCAGTTTGAACTAGGCCAAGATTTAATTGCAAAGAACTTTCTTGAAGAAGTTCCTTAATGTAGCCTGCTACAAGTGTAGCTATACGATCTCCATCGAGAATATGAAATTTCTTTGCTTCATCTATATAGAAATAAATTATTCTATCCGCATCTCCATCTATAGAAGCACATTTAACATTTGCTTCAAGTTGCATATTAATTGGTACTTTTTGATGTATTTTAACATAATCAGCTCCACACTAATAAGAAGAAAAATACATATTCTCTTATTTTAAATTAATTGCTAATAATATAATTTTTAAACAAGTTATATATACCATGTAATTTAGTTCTCCATTTCCATCATTATAAATATTGACTTTTAGAACAGAATCTAGATGTTTCTGAAATTCTTTCATAGCAAGAGCACCAACACCATTTGCTGCATCCAAATGTAATTCTGCTACATATTTATCATTATTAAGTACATTTTTATATTCCCTCATACGTTTGTAAGCCTTGGAAAATTTATTATAATAGCCTTCTAATGTCGATTCTCCATATTTGCTATTTGTATTTGTACAAAAAACAAGATAATGTAACTGAGGTGTGGTAACTATTCCAAAATCTTTTACGACACCATTCAAGGCTTTAATACCTGCCACTGCAGCATCTAATAAACTAGGACCACTTTGTCTTGTATCTCTGCCTGTTATTACTATTGCATTTGCAGACATATTAATTTTTTCTTCATTTATAATACGTTTAATAATAGTTATAACATCGGTGTCATTTGCATTAGCTAAATCATTAGCTATTGTTTCCCAAGATGCTTTCAACATTTCCCCATTAGGATCAACCAATTTAACACCATTATCTGATTCTACATTATGACTAGCCGTTATCATCAATCCAATTGCAGCTATAATATAAAAGACCTTTTATTTTATATCCAATTGAAGGCTTTGATGAGATTTTAATGACTTCATTTAGGATAATGATATGACAAATGAAAAGAAAAAAACGTATTAAATCTTACCATTACATTTCTTTGATCTAAGTACAGCTAAAAGGCCCATTCGATAAAGAACATGTTCTAAGAACTCTGCTCTGAAATAATATTGTAAAGTAAAATAATAATGTAATATACATCTCAAATTTAAATAATGTACAAAATATACTTACTTAGTTCGAAAGCCAGAAGTTCCATATTGTATAGGCTCATTATATTGTTTACTATATTTTGAACTTTCTATATTTTGTATATATTGAAAGTCCATGATGTTTTAATATGTACGAAATACTAAAAAAATATTTCTTTATTAACACATATATTTCTTTAATAACAATTAATTTTAATAGATCAATTAAAGATAAGATAAAATATATACGTATATCTCTATATAAACATAATAAAAACAGATTAGAACTATTTAAATTACTTACCACACCTGTTAGCGACAACGATTCGTGGATAAATGATATATATCGAAGTTTCCTATTTGCCACGTACCGATTAACTCGAAGCGCCATCTGCAATTGTGAATACTATATTTAATTAATTATTTAATTAAATCAGACATATATACTAATATGTTTTCAAATGTCAATATTTAAATAAAAAATGTTTTAAATATATTTATAAATAAAAATTCTATTGCATATGCGTTAATTTGATTGGTGACTTGTAATTTGATTCGACTAATCAGAATTATTCCTATTCAACGATGATTGGATAATTTTAGAGCGCTTATGTAGCTGAGTTTTGGAAGTGAACAATTGCAATACGCTATTACTAAGTAAAGATCTATCTTTAAAACGAAGATTCTTGTTGAGTTTATGGTCGGCATATAATAATTAATATTTTATAACACGTGAGGTTGTGATTGTTCGAATTTTTTATTTAAAAAAATGGCTTTACACGTACCAAAAGCACCGGGCGTTGCCCAAATGTTAAAAGATGGGGCTCGTGTAAGTATATATTCATAAATTTATCATTCCATATATTGCAAATTGCTATACTCCTAAATGCCAGGAAAGTAGCATCGATACCGTCATCGACAGCATTACCTTTTATAGACATTTCTGACACTTTTTATACATTGGATTACAAAATATTATAATATTCATAATTATGTTATATAGTTGCTCTTTAATACGCTTGCAATATTTCATTTTGAAATTATGAAATAATTTATTCACAATTTATAAACTAAAATATACATGATCTTTTACTTACAATTAATAATTGTAAAATTCTTTGTATTTTACAGTTACTAATTGTGTACAAAACATTTAATATTGAGTACTATAATTAATATTAAAAAATAAAGCTTATCTCTCTTTGCCATCAAGAAAATATTATAAATGTTCTCTTTTGACAGTACTTTTCTGGATTGGAAGAAGCAGTATATAGAAACATATCTGCTTGCAAACAGTTTGCACAATCGGTGAGAACTGCATATGGTCCAAATGGGATGAATAAAATGATTATTAATCACATTGAAAAATTATTTGTTACCAATGATGCTGCAACTATTATAAATGAATTAGAAGTTGAACATCCAGCAGCAAAATTGCTGGTACTTGCATCAAAAATGCAAGAAGCAGAAGCTGGAGATGGAACTAATTTTGTTATTATTTTTGCTGGAGCTTTACTTGAAGCTGCGGAAGAGCTTCTTCGCTTGGTATTAAATTATTTATTATAAAAATGAAATAATTATACCAATAATTTTTAAAAAGTAAAGAGTTGTAAGGAAGAAAGGTTTCTTTGTTTGCAGGGTATAACCACATCTGAAATAGTTGAAGGTTACGAAGGAACATTAGAAAAAGCATTGGAAATTCTTCCTACTTTTGTTGTTCATGAAATAAAAGATTATCGAAATGAAGAAGAAATGAAAGCTGGAATTAAAACATCTATAATGAGTAAACAATATGGAAATGAAGAGATTCTGGCATCTTTCGTTAGCAGAGCATGCGTATCTATTTTACCTGAGAAAACTACATTTAACGTAGACAATGTACGTGTTTGTAAAATACTTGGAGGTGGCTTAACATCCTCTCAAGTAGTAAATGGAATGGTATTTAAACGTCAAGTAGAAGGTGATATAACAAAACAATCCAATGCTAAAATAGCTATTTATACTTGTCCCGTTGATATCAGTCAAACTGAAACTAAAGGAACGGTATTAATAAAGACAGCAGATGAGCTGATGCAATTTTCACGTGGAGAGGAATCTCTATTAGAGACACAAATAAAAGCAATAGCAGCCTCTGGAGCTACAGTTGTAGTATCAGGTGGAAAGTTTGGCGATATGGCTTTACATTATATGACAAAGTACAATTTAATGGCTGTACGGATACCAAGTAAATTTGACATAAGACGGTTATCCAAAACTGTAGGAGCCACGGCTCTTTCAAAATTAGTTGCGCCATCGAAAGAAGAATTGGGATATGCAGATTCTGTTTATGTCGATGAATTAGGAGACACTATAGTAGTGATCTTTAGATTGGATGGAAATGATAGTCGCGTTAGCACTATACTTGTTAGAGGATCTACAGAAAATTATATGGATGATATTGAAAGAGCAATAGATGATGGCGTCAATACATTTAAAGGAATTACAAGGGATGGTAGATTTCTTCCTGGTGCTGGAGCTACAGAAATTGAGTTAGCTGCACAGCTTGCTGCTTACGCCGACACTTTACCAGGATTAACGCAATACGCGGCACATAGATTTGCTACAGCTTTGGAAGTTTTTCCAAAAACTTTAGCAGAGAATAGTGGTAATCATGCATCCGAATTACTCTCCAAATTGTATGCAGCGCATAAGGAGGGTAAAAAAACTTATGGATTTGATATTGAGGTTGGCAATATTTTTAACTATAAACATATATGTATTTGTAAATGAATGTAATCGTTAATAAAAATGAATATTTTTTTTATAGGCTGAAGGAACTGCTCTTATAGATACAGTTCAGGCAGGAATCTTAGATCTATTCCTTACCAAGCAATGGGCTCTTAAGTATGCAGTAGAAGTTGCTTGTACTGTACTTAAAGTTGATCAAATTATTATGGCAAAACGTGCTGGAGGTCCAAAAGCACCAGGTGGTGGAGCTCGTGATGACGAAGAGTAATAATTGGTATTAAATTTAATTAACATCTTATGTTGTCAATTCACAGATGTATTTTAGGATAAATTTATGGTAAAGTAAAACATTTACAAATATAAAACCGTACTCACATTGGGTTCATTCAATTTCTTTTCTTTGCTTTCCTTTGTTTAATATTTACTTTTCTTATTGTTTTAATATTTGTCTTTGTTGAAATATATAAAGTATTTATATCAAATTTGTTCCTTTACATTAGTTATAATATTTAATGAAATAAAAAACTTATCTTAAAATTCATCTGTTAACTGATATCGATAACGGAGAAACAATACATCAGTTGTATTCAAATGGCACTATCTTTAACAAAATGTTATGATTGTATATGATATCATCAATTTCATGTCATTTTCACTTCAAGAATTTATTATGCATTCTTGAAAACTCAGACTTTGCTCAAAAACATTAACGTTTATATGGTTTTATATCTTCTCATTCCGTATTTATATTCGCTTTATTCTATTGATGTATGATTAAAATATGGAATAAAATTAAATAAACTAGTATTCATTCTCCAATTAAATTTCATTTTTATTTTTATATAATTATTTTTTATAAAATTTATTTTTAATATTATTTTTTGTAAGTATTTTATTCTTCAACAATGCAAATATGAAACCAATATTTTTTTTTATCAATCATTATTTTTCTTACCACGGAATGTATATAACATTTCATTTCGTAGGATTTTTATAGACACTGTTACAGCATCTACAAATATTATATAGATTTCATTTGTTGCATAAGTTCTTCCAAGCTTAAATTTGATGTATTTACAACTTCATTTTGAGAATTAGTTGATTCTATGGTATAAGCTTCTTGAGCATTTTCTTCTTTCTCTTCTTTTGTTTCTTCATATTCCTCAACTACGGAGATTCCTGTCAAACAATTATATTATTATATTATTGAACAATTGGTTACATTATAAATATTTCATTATGCATTTATACATTGTCGATTATTAATTTTATTAGATACCATATTTATTGTCTTCATGCAAAGGTTTTGTCTCGGTCATTTTTCTTTTAACGGGCTTTTCAACTTTTGGTTTTGCTTGATATTCTTTTTGTTTTTGTCTGCAATAATTGTCGTCGCAATTTGGATTTGGTTTTAACGTCATTGTTGGAAAAAAATCTTGCAATGCGTTATAACCTAAATAGCGTGTTACATCTCCAAAATTAAGTAAATATTTCAAAGCATTCTGTACCAAAAAGCCTGCTACTATAGCCATTGTTGTGGGTAGGGACGCAGCACATACACCATCTTTCTTTAAAGTTCTTTCATCAATGTTTGATGCAACAACCAAAGGTGGTGCACACTAAAAATAAATGGATTTAAAACTAAATGAAAATTAGATGAATGAATGATTAATTGTCTAAAGTATCATACAGCGAAACAAGCTGTCTCTCCTGGTATAAGAAGTTGAATATGCCCAGAGACTGCATTTTCTGAAACACCACTTTCAAACCATATTTGATTGAGTTCATTGCAAGCAGTATTTATTGCCATACGTGCTTCAAAATTATCCACGCAACTTAAGACCAAATCCACTGGTCCTTCATCTAGACTTGATTTACTAGAATCGGTATTACAAAATGAAAGTTAAAGACTGCACAATGAATTATTTTCATATATAATAATCAAAGTTTCTTATATATATATATATTTATAGAGAGAGAAAGAGAAGTATACCTTATTGTAGTCATAAACTCTTTAAAGTTATCTACAGTTGTAATATTATAACAATGTGGTTCAATTTCTACATCAGGATTAATAAATTTTAAAGTTTTGGCAGCAGCATCTACCTTATTATATCCTGCTTGATTCGGTTGAAAAAATAATCTATTCATATTCGCTAATTCCACTTTGTCATAATCAAAAATAATTAGCTAAAATGTATGATACATTTTGTATTATAGAAATATTATAAAAAGTAACATTACATATACTTTAAATAATTATTCTTCTGACCTTTCCTATACCACATCTTGTTAACATCTCTGCAGCTACACTACCAACTCCTCCCACTCCAACGATAGCAACTGTTTTTTCTCGTATACTTTCATAATTATTAACAATACCCATACGTTTTAATGCCATTAGTCGACTATAAAAAATATAATAAAAAATATAATAAAAAAATCTATAAAAGATATAACAAAATATAATAATAATAATAATACAGATATATTTATTAATTGATCGTTTAAATACCTGTAAGGATTAGAATCTACGACTTCACTAGACATATGTTCAGCCCTTTTCTCATTAGAATTATAAAAAGGTTTCTTAGTTATATCATTCATGAGTGCTTCTAATTCCAAATCATTCAGATCTGCCATTATTTCTCTTTTTGAAAAATGTTGAGTTAATTAAATTACTGAAATATTGTTTAATAGTTTACTCTTGTCAAAATTGATACGGTAAGATTAACCAAGAGGCAATTGAAGTAGATAAGAATTAGACGACTTAATAGTGACATCTAGCTGTAGGAATAAGTAATATAAATCTTGATTTACTTTTTGTGTCGATAGGTTAGGAATTTAATCGATCATTAACCAGCAGATATATATTTTTCAAAGTAAAAAACGTGTATTACGAGTTGTAAGACAAAAATATTGTTTATTTATTTTATAATACTTTGTAATATTATTATTGTGCAAATAAACAAATTTCATGTATTACTTATTACCCGATATGAAGTAATATAAAACATTTAGGTATGTGAAATATATTTATGAGAAAGTGCAATGTTAATTATAAACATAAGCATTATTACACGCAAACAATTATAATTATTATCTGAAATAGTATTTAAATAGTAAATTCAATTTTTTATACTAAATATTGAAAATCTTTATCAAATAAGTACAATAATTCGTATTTATTAATTATACTTTTAAATATATTTTCCTTTTAACATAAAAATAACGCGTTTTAAAATAAACGTAATTAAAACGAAATATGTTTTGTGAATTAATAAAGCGAAAACAAATATATTTTCGTATTTGAATAAGCATGAAGTTAATATATATATATATATATATATATATTAATAATTAAATCAAAATAACTTAATAAATTATAAAATTCGGCACCATATCAATAAAGATTGCACGAATAGTTTTGATTAGCATCGTTATATATATATATAACGATATACTATATATATATATATGTATAGTAATAACACGATTGCATATACATTTGAATTAACTTTCTTATCTAATTTGTATATTATAATTTTCAACTAATTACTGCATACATATATATATATTTGTTGAGTAAATACTACAAATAATCTTGCGAAATATCTATTTAATCCTACTAGTAAAAAAATATATTTTTAAACTAATTCTTGATTAATTACTAATTTAATAGTATATTATTATTTTTAGGAAACAATTAACATTTACTATATTAATAGTATTAAAATTATTTTCTAAATATTATATTACAAAAATATTATAATATCTGTGCGAGCAACGTCTACACCGCAATCTACGAATATATTTATGTAGAAATTTATTATTCAAGTCTTAATGTTTCAATAAATATTTCTTTATAACTTATTACTCGATGATACGTAGAAAATATATATATAAATTTTACGCACCTAGAAATATATATATATATAAAGAGAGATTAAATAATAGATTTATCAAACGTACGTAACAAATTGGACAGAAAAAAAATTTCGATAAAAATTAACGATAAACCTTTTCTCAAAAAACACTATCGTTTTCATGATTATTTTCATTGGATTCTTTTTTCGCTGCTATAAGATTTTCCCATTGAGCGATGAGAGTACTTCGACGTCGTGGATTCGGCTGAAAATAATTTCACTTGAAACATCAATTAAACTTTTGCCACTTTTTACAAAAAAAAAGGATATTTTACCTTATGTTTGCCTTTACTTTCTTTTTCTATTTCATCTTCGTTTAACGTATTAGATGATGCTCCGCTTCTTAAGGAACCGGTGCCATCGTAAATATCGGAATCATTGTCGTTACCGATATCTAAGAGATTTGGTTGAGATTTTGCTAGCATTTGAGAACGCATTAATCTAGAAACAAATTTCCAGAAATTTCAACGTTAATTTGTTCATATTATAATTGTACATTACATAATAAATACACACAATATATTATATATACAAAACAAGACAAAAAAAAAAAAAAAGCATATTTTTGCATAGATTGCTTTTTTTCTCTTATCTATTATAACTGTTTGCTTACCTAAGCTCATTTTCTCGTTCCTTCATCTCGTGTAATTCTTTTTGAATTTTTTCTTCAACAGGTACGTAACCCTTCCTAACAGGAGGTTTTTTAGGTTCATCATCTGGTTCAAGTTGTATCTTCAAACTGCGATTAAATGCTTTTACACTTATAGGATTAAGTGCAATGGTAGGTAGAGTGGTAGACGAAGTTATAAGATCATTAGGTGTTGTATTAGACTTATAAATCTTTCCCCTAGTTGCTAAGAACCTATGCATCAATCCTTTCTGGCTAGGTGCTGTAGCAAAACGTAAAGGTCTTGCTGTTGTATTAGAAGATGTTACACCGTTCGTCATTTTTGGTAGAGTAGATTGCGTCGAAGGGACAAGACTAACAGCTTCGAGAATTTGTGGCGTTGACGTTGCCCTCTTTAATTTACTCGATGCCAAAGCTTGCGGCATGCGTCTCACCTAAATTCAAATCAATGTGCACACATTAAAATTATTTTCTTACGCTTTCATTCGCGCGCTACCCACGCGTTTGTTAAATACTTCATAGTCTTACAATTAAAACTGATTGTGAGTTAATCTAATAAGTTTATTGCACGAATTAACTCTCGAAGATTCGTTAGTTCTGTTCTACTTGTTAAACTCCTAGAGATTTATCTATTTTTTAACAGGTGGATGACTTTATTTAAATATAAGTAAATTACATTTGTCTATCGTAATATTAAAATGTATACTTTTGAATAATTAATAATGCATACATAGGATATTAAACGTGGACTGAAATTCCAACGCAAAATGTAATCTAAGTGCTTGTGCTTTTCGTATTAGAAAGAAAGCACGTATAAAGTGTGCAAAGGATGCACAATTTTGATCCTTATAAGTATCACACTACCGACGTGCTCACTTTCCTTCGACGTTGAGCGACCTTGAGCTCGAGCACCTTCGTATGCACAAAGATATTTCTTTCTTTCTCTCTCTTTCTCTCTTACAATATACCCACCTTGGAATCCACCGTCTCGTGCGACGTGGTTTTAATGCTACCCACGTTTCGTAGCTCGTGCTCCCTCTCCGTGACCTCTTCGATCTCCTTTTGTATTCTGTCCGTTGCCTTTTTTAACTGTTCCAATCTATGCTCCGCCTAAAAACAAGATCAACTTTGTTATATCATTATTGTTTTATTTTGTTTTTTTTTCATGGCCAAATAAATTTCTTCCGAAATTTATTGCCTATTTAGTTTTAGTTTTTTTTTCTCTCTCCGTTTATTCCTGTATTTATTGTTGTGAAATATTAAATAAATAATTTTTCCCGTGACCTTTGACTTTTGAAAGAAAAACAAAGAGAACAAAGAAAAGAAAGATAACGGCAAAATACTTGGAATACCAAACGATCATAGTGCTACCGATCTCGATGCTAACGGGAAGTGAATTCCAAAAAACAGGTTGTAATCTCAATACCAATATGATTGAACTTGATAGTCCAGCTTTTTCTCTCTCCTCGTTGTACTTAAAGAAGAAAAAACTTGGTCAAATGATATAGATCTTCTTACAATTAGATTAAATCTTTGTATCATCAAAAACACGTGTTTTCATTTATGACTCAAATCTGTGAATCATTTCAAATATTTCGCATCGACCTATCGATCTATTGATTTTTCGATCATTCTTAATTTCTTAATACTTTGTTTCTTTTTTTTTCACGTTGTTATTTAAACTGAACTTACTTTAAATGCTCGTAATCATATAGATGAGAATAACAATACGGTTTTTGTTGTCGACGTATAAATAAATATAAAAAAAAAAAAAACAATAACCGAAAATGAATAACTTCGTTATAGGAAGTAAAATATTTATCCAAGTAGTAAGTTCCTCTTTCTATTCTATTCTACTGCACTCTAAAGCAAGCAGCTGCACTCGAGC
The DNA here is from genome assembly GCF_049000335.1 of Polistes dominula. NCBI lineage: Eukaryota > Metazoa > Arthropoda > Insecta > Hymenoptera > Vespidae > Polistes > Polistes dominula. Next base: position 9,764,525 of record NW_028300951.1, read on the forward strand.
GGCACTCAGGAATGCCGCTCGCAGAAAACTAACAGCAATTGCTGTGCTTCAATGTAACATGCCGGTTAAACCGTAAGCCGGTTGGTTAGCTGTTTCCTTTCTAAAAAAAATGGGCCACGGATCTTCCTGACTTGTCTCGTTGCCTCCTTTCTGACAGTTTCCGATCGAGAAAATCCATTTTTCATTCATTCGATACAGAAAACAATTATCGATTCATTTTTGTCACAATTTCAATGACGATGCAAAATTAACTGTATTTTCAACGTAATTTTGTTTATTTTTCTTTGACTCATTTCTAATTAACAATAGACAATATATATATAGACTATATACAAAAGAAACGTTTAATTTTATCGCGTGAATGATACGGCTATGAAATAATTGTAGTAATATAATTATGCTTAATGAATACTTCAAACGATCTTGCGTGTAATATCTTTTTACTGACTGCTATAAAACTCTCAGAGAGCACATCT